>NW_015539831.1:27204-40152 GCF_001515605.1 Sinocyclocheilus anshuiensis | reverse complement strand
GTAATTTTTTGTTTTTACGTTCAGGGATAGAAAACGAATAAGCAACTTGAATATTCAATCTCTACATGTGGGCAGGAATGAAACGCCCCTCTCCACTGATTGGTCAACCAAACATTACAACATAATAATAGTCCTAAAAAACATAAGAGTCCTCCGCTTCAATGGATTCTTAACGTGTTTATTTTTACTACATTTAATCTCTTTCTCTTCATCAAACAGCCAGATTAATGAATGGCTTGACACAAACCGTATCAAGGCAGAGCCTAGACAGAGCTTTCTTTTGTGTAGGTATAAATTCTGCAACCTACCAGTGTTTATCTCATAAATATTAATTTACTCCGCACCTGCACTCACAACTACCTACTACCAGAGCCGGTGCCAGCGCAGCACTGATGAGGGGACGGCGGAGATAACGAAAGGGGGCGATGATAGTCACGAGACAGGTCAGTGGAAGTTTTTTTTTTTTTTAAACCGCAAGGTCTAGAGACGTGTTTTTAGAAGCTGAATTTCTCTGAACTTGAGCGCCGTGTTTTAGATTGATGTATTATGTGTGACAAGCTGCTATAAAGACCTGAGACGAGCGCAGCATTCAAACACAAATTCAAAGACATCCGTAGCGCATTTAGTTCGAAATACAATGGAAAAGTACCGCAGTGGAATGCGTTCTGAGTGAATGACCCTACTAAAAGGAACTTAGCAAATACAGATGGCAGAGTAGCTATTGAATAAAATAAAAATCACATAGGCAACAAATTCCAAAATCTGACATCCAGGAAATAAATGTCTTAAGCAGCAGTTTTACCACAAATACAGACACAAGTGATACCACCACAACTACCAGACATACTTAATTGTGTCTGCTTTACAATGAAACACAAGCTTATTGCGACCGATTCCCAGACATAACACATTCATTGCGACCCATTTAACAGATGTATCATTTTAAGTTAGAACAACTTAAACAGCAACAAACAATAACAATACAGCGAAATAATCAACTAACTATGACCATCTAGCCCTCTATTAAACATTAAATAATTATTTCATCATACCTTTAGCTTACTCAGTAGTGCTGCATTCTTAGTTGAACCGCTTGCGCGAAAAGTTTGTGTCAGAAATGTAACGATTAAAATGCGACTTTGTGAAACGGACTGTCCTAAATTGTTGCTATAGTAGCATCATATTAATGCTAGAAAGCCTATGCATTTGGCAACAGTATTTTGTAAAATAAACCAATATATTTCATAAATAAAATCTTTTTTCACACTCATCTTGAGTGAGGGGGCGATGCCCTCACGCACCCTTTCTCTGCCTACTAAACCCAAGTCACAGAACCATTGTGTGACTGACTCGCAGTATTCCTGAATGAATCAGTCTTTGAAAGACCCATTATTATAGACAACAATTCAATGACCAATTATTATAGACAGCCACTTGATTTTATTCCTGAATTAATGAATGAAGCATTTTGAACGAATAGATTGAATAAAAGGCTCCTTTATTAACACAATGAAATACCGCCACCTAGTGGCAATATTGCTTTCATAATTCAAGTATCATTTAATTTTGTTCATATTTCTGTATTAAAAATGTTGTATAAAACATGAATCTTATTTCATTATACATTTGTAATTGCTATGTAAATGCACGTACAGCCGTCTGATCAGCATTAATACTGATTTAATTGGTAACAGCCTATTGTCATATTATTCTAATTTATTTGATGTAAGAATTTAACATTAAAGATGACATACAAAAGGTAAAAAAAAAAACACACAAAAAAAAACTGAAAATCAGGTGCCCCTTATGGGAAAGTAAATTTCTGACACTGATCTCTGGTTTATTGTTCGAAGTGTTATTTCAGGGTTTGGATAAGTTCTTATAACTCAAACGAGTTCACCTTCAAATCATGACGTCAAATTCACATTTCACTAAAGTCAATCACTGAAACAAGCACTCTGACGAACAAATAGTCCCATGCCAGTGGGATAACAACATATGATTTCCTAAATTTGTATAAAGTGCTCTATGAATAAAACTCAAAATAGAAAAAATAATAGATGTGCTAATTCCTTTTTATATCTGTCATATTATTTAAGTTCCTCCATTGTCCAAAACGCAGCGTATTGTCTAAAACATAAGTTATGACTGTATGTTCACATAAATTGATAGTGGTCTGTGCTTCACTACAATACATTCTCCCCGTGCTGCAGTGTGTTGCGCAGCTTTGCGCAACACACTGCAACATTGCAACATTTTAGTAGGCCGGTGGATACTATAATAAAACAGGCAGTGTGCCAAAGGACCGAAAGGCTCTGCATCGATACGGTTTGTGTCAAGCCATTCATTAATCTGGCTGTTTGATGAAGAGAAAGAGATAAAATGTAGTAGAAATAAACATGTTAAGAATCCATTGAAGCGGAGGACTCTTATTATTTTTTTAGGACTATTATTATGTTGTAATGTTTGTTTGACCAATCAGCGGAGAGGGGCGTTTCATTCCCGCCCACATGTAGAGATCGAATATTCAAGTTGTTTATTCGTTTTCTGTCCCTGAACGTAAAAACGAAAAATTAAGCCGAATTCTAGATTTTTCGTTTTGCTTGAACAAAGGAAAAACGAAAAATGTGCCATTTTTTCAGATTTCAATATTAAATGAAAAAAACGAATTATACGAAGGTACACAATCTGTGTATCATTCGATCATTCGTTTTTTGATTTAATATTGAAAGTAGAAAAATGAGAAAACGGCTCCTTTTTCGTTTTTTCGTTTTTCTCCAAAAAACGAGAAACGAGAATTCAGCTTAAATTTTCGTTTTTCATTCATGGGTGGAAAAATGAATAAACAGCTTGAATATTTGATTTCTACATGTGTGCGGGAGGGAATAAAACGCCCCTTTCTGCTGATTGGTCAGCCGAAGATCAAACCCCCCCTATCACTTTAAGAACCGCTGGTCTACACAGAAGAAAGACCTGTCTAGACTCTGCCGCTGTACGAGTTGTGTCGAGCTATTCATTAGTCTGTTTGTTTGATGAAAAATTTGAAATTGATAAAATGGGTTATTAATCTGTACAACTGCAGCAGCAGAGGACTATTATTCTGCTGCGTGATACTGTGGAAGAACTGATGACGGCACTTTGATCTTCGGCTGACCAATCAGCAGAAAGGGGCGTTTAATTCCCGCCCACGTGTAGAAATCAAATATTCAAGCTGTTTATTCATTTTTCTACCCCTGAACGAAAAACGAAAATTAAAGCTGAATTCTCGTTTTTAATTTTTTGAAAAAAAAAACAAAAAAACGAAAAAGGAGCCGTTTTCTCATTTTTCTATTTTCAATATTAAATCAAAAAACGAATGATCGAATGATACATGGATTGTACACGGACCTCCACAGCATGAACGAGCTTCACATTACTGCTCATCTTAACGAACAGACGAACTATCCCTGCTCTCACAAATCAGTTAGATAACAGTCAGTAAGACCAATCAGACCATGATAGCCACATATTTGATTAATTTGAACACTTTTTATTAGATCTGCTACTAAACAAACATATGAAGAGTTCATTTGCAAAAACCGATAGCTCCATTTTTATTTTTTACTCGCACTGCAATGCAAGATTTTCATAAAATATAATAACTTGCCATTTCCATTTGTTTCTCACCAAACCCTCAGTATACCTTCAGAATGCACAGGAAATAAGCAGCAGTCGTATTTAAAGCAGTTTAAATTAATATTGAGTACTGATTGATGTTCACTTGGATTTGTTTCCTCATCGAGGGGAAATAACTTAATACTCTGTCATTTATAGACATATGGTAAAATGTATATTTTTAATTGTGTAACGTTACGTTCAAAATAACTACAAAATGTCATGCCTTTGAAGAATAAAGAGAACAACAGAATGCGCTGCTTTAGCGCGTCTCGGTCTCCTTGAGCATCTTTCTGGCGCATGCCACAAACATGAACCACAGGGAATACTCATCTTTTAAAAGGCTTCATTTAGATTATTTTATGTCTGAAAACAAACACAAGTAATGGAGTTCATCACTTAAACAGGCACTGATGTTCCATACAGAGCACAAAAAATACAAACCATCACAAAAATTGTTTTAGACAAAGTTTTCTTAATTTGCTAAAAATGGAAGTGTGCAGAAACATAACACCTCTTACACCTTAAACAAAATATAAAATAAAAAAGAATGGCAGACATTTAGGCTAAAGTGAGCAAAGAAAAAAATATTTGTCATTATTTTATCTTTGTTATTAGAAAATAAGAACAAAGACATACATTACAAATACACATACTATACAAATAAAACAAACAGTGCTTCATTTTTCAGATATAGTATTTAGCAGTAACATTCAAGAAATTGAATGAACAAATATTAAAATAAGATACTATATACACTATATACATCAATTATACTTTTTTAAAAGCAACTGACTGATGATAAGTTCATCCCCTAAACACCAACAGAACTAAAACCCACATTAACATGATCAACTGAAGCGCACTGAAACCTGCTGAATGTCATGAACCATTTTTGTTAGGCTAATGTTTCATAATCAATTCAGAAAGCAGCAGCTAAATCGAAAGCAGAAAGTGAAAATTGATTTGTGGTTTGGATTTAAGTATAAAAACTTGAGAGGCCACATGAAACAATCTGAATTTGGGCTGCGGGCCAGTGGTTTTATTACAATTTTAATCATCTGTTTTTAGATTCATGTAAAGGTTTGTGTGAGTGAAAACAAGAATGAGTGTTTATCATACAGTATGTGAGGGATTGAACTTCTAATGATGCACTGAACTGAAATGGCTTCTGTATTTTACATGCATACAGACATCGCACATCTCAGAAGAGTTGCTTTGAGCAAAATGAAAGCTCCATTACCTATTCAAAGAGAGAGAGAATTTATTTAGAGCTCAACCATCATTTTCAGAAATGACTCAAAAGTACAGTATTCGCAGTGCATTCACACAAACGCTGCTCCTCGCTCTCATATTCACGCTCGTGATGCATCTCATCTGCCTGTTTTTCTCCGATGAACTGAACGTCTCTGGAAGTGAAGCAGCAGAAGCACGGCTCGAATCTCTGCTCTCAGTTTCCATCATTCTGATCCAGCTTTAGGAAAACATGACATCTGTGTTCAAGCTCATTTCTGCAGTAACATCAGAGAATCAGCATCTCCACACATCACGAGGAGTCAGCTTCTACCCGGGATTTCTATTTCTGACAGATCTGACATTAATGAACATCAATTGTTTCACTGTATTAAAACATTCTGTACTGTCCATCAGTAGATGGAGCTCATTGAATTTTACTCTGTTTTACTACTTCAAGCTCTATAATGGTTTCTAGACAGAAATACTTTTTTTCTTCTAATGTGATTTACCCTCCATTTCATAGATGTGAATCTGAAGTAGATCCTGTAACAGCATCACGTGAGGAGGACATCTGATTATCAACTGATGTTCTCCAGATCCCTCTATAGTCTTACTCTACTACAGTAAAGAGCATTAAAGGGTTAGTTAACCGCAAAATGAAAATTCTGTCATATTTACTCTCTCTCTGAAGTTTTTTTCTTCTGTTGAACATAAAAAGGTATTTTGAAGGATGTGGTAACCAAACTGTTGACGGTCCTCATTGACTTCCATAGTATGCAAAACAAACAGTGAATTATGTTAGGAGCTTTGATCATGCGTCATTACACAAAACACAAATAACTATAACAAATCAAACCCTAACCACACTGGATCTTTAAACAGAACCACAAATATTCACAGATATTATCATTTTGTTTATCTTCAGCAATGAGCCTTAAATTTCACGACTGGATCGGTCTAATCTCAGCGGATCGTCAATAAAACCAGTTACACCGCAAGCAGAATGACAAGCAGTACAGTGATTTTTTGATGTTTAAAGAAAGCTGCTCAGAGTTTATCTGCTTTCTGGTTTATGTCCTCAACGTCCTCAAAAGCCAGTATGGCAGTTTCTAGAGTTCTTGTAGATTAAGACACTGTTCTGGGAACATCCAGCCCAGTAAACGTTTAGGTAACAGCCTGAATATGTTTAGGCTGTGTTTAGCTGAATCTCACGATCTTACAGCTCGGACGAAATCAGGGTCCATTGGAACGACTCCACATTTAGATGTTATACCGCTCACTCAAATTTCAATTCACTGATTAAGAATGCAAACGATGGTCTAATTGCTTATGCTAATTGGTTCAATTTAAACAAAAAAATCAAATTGTATTATTTTTAGTGGTAAAAAATTATACCATAAGGATTTATCAAAAATTACAATCGAGTCTATTGAGGTGCCTGAAGTATCATACAAAATTCTTGGGAGTTTTTGTTGATGAGACTGAGTTGGAGGAAACAAGCTGATTATGTGAGCAGTAAAATACACAAATCTACCAGTATAATAAAGTGGGTTAGGCATCTTGTTATTACAGAGTGTCTTGTTACACTTTACTATAATTTATCCGCATCTTTCATATTGTAATATAGTAAGGGCGAGTACGTTTCCTACTACTCTTCAAAAATGTTATCCTTCAAATGTGTTTTGTTAGGATTGCAACCTGATCAAATGCATATACTTCATCTGCTTCTTCATTTCATAAACTTCAGGTTCTTATTATTTATGATATTAATATTTTTCAAATGTGTTTTCATGTACAAGATATATTCAGGAGAGGGTAACATTCCAGAGCAATTTGGAATGTATTTGGTCAATACTTGATAAGATTTAGAAGTATTAAAATATGGAAAGGTTTATCCAAATCAAGCAAAAAAATGTTCTTCTTTAATATGTTATAAAAGAGGTATAAAGGATTATTTTAGTGCTGCTTTGTAATTTTTTATTTTATTTTTATGTACCATACAAGGTATGTTTTTGGAGTACATTATTTCTGGGTTTTTGATATATGTGCCCCTGGAGCACAAAACCAGTCATAAGGGTCCATTTTTCGAATATAATCGCTGAATAAATAAGCTTTCCATTGATGTATGGTTTGTTAGGATAGGACAATATTTGGCTGAGATACAACTATTTGAAAATCTGGAATCTGAGGGAGCAAAAAAATCTAAATATTGAGAAAATCATCTTTAAAGTTGTTCAAATGAAGTTCTTAGCAATGCATATTACTAATCAAAAATGAAGTTTTGATATATTTACGGTAGGAAATTTACAAAATATCTTCATGGAACATGATCTTTACTTAATATCCTAATGATTTTTGGCATTAAAAAAATCTATAATTTTGACCCATACAATGTATTGTTGGCTATTGCTACAAATATACCCCAGCGACTTAAGACTGCTTTTGTGCTGCAGGCTCACATATGTTGTAATTAATTTGCAGTTATATACATTTATATATTTCTCATTGTAATTTAACTATTTCCTTAATTTCATAAGTTGTTTTTGTTTTCTTTATTGTTTAGGTGGGTTTTCTGCCTCTCCCTGCACAGTATATGGATTGTGTGTGTTTTTTTGTTTGTTTGTTTTGTTTTGTTTTGTTTTTATTGTATATATTGTATTCTTGTGCAAATAAACTAAACTAAAATAAAACTAAAGTAAAAACCAGTCTGACCAAACTTCCTTTGAGTCTTAGATTTTATTACGAAGCTGGCTGCAGTAAGTTGCCTCTGCTGATCAGATCGGTCTCAGCAGAAATGAAATATATGACCAGACTCAGCATCTCTCACCTTCAACAATGTGATTCAAAGCTTGTGAGTATGGTCTGAATCCTCGAGTGACCCCAGCTTCATGAAGTGCTGTTAAACAGGTACTGTACACAGTCTTCATTTCAATGGATCATCTCATCTCACAGCAACCACGCCGCTTTGATAACTCGCTCTTTATTTAGCAGCGGCCCCATGGAAAACAGCCGTCTGAACCGAAAGAGTGAGAGCATCACCGTAATAAAAAGAGAACAGCAGTCATTCACTGTTCATGCTAGCAACACTACAGATATACAGAACGACATTGCTCAGCTAGAGATGTGCAGTTAGATAAAACATCACTCTTTTCAGAACGATTTGACCTCAACAGATGGAGGTTTGTTGGTTTGAAACGCTCTGCAGGAATAACAGAATTCCCAGAATCCTGCAGGACACAGTAAAGAAAAGTAGAGGTAAAACAGCTAGTCTTTCACTGGCCTTTATATTACGTGGTTTACCTGATATTACACTAGTCTCAGGAGTCAGCTGCTCACTATTATTTACGGAGCAGGGGTTATCATCTTATGAGCTTATGAGAAACTATGAAAACTCGTCAGCAGGTATTTAAAGAGATTACAGTTAAACCGCACTGCCCTACAGAAGAGTGCAGCTCCAAACACCAGAAGACTAACTGAGAGGAAAATAACAGCACTTTAATCCAAACTGGTGCATAAGCAATTTGTTACAAAGCCAAACAACACTCAATGAACAATGGCAGGTTTCTTTTAGAAGACTAGACTAGGAAACAAGCTAGAGCAGAGGTGAAATGCAAAGAAGAGGAATTTTTGCATAACTGTGTGAAGTGCCTTGGTTTAAGGTTAAAGCGGACCTAACACACAGTTTCACCCAATCTTATGTTAATCTTGAGTACCTATAGAGTAGTACTGCATCCTTCATATCTCCAAAGAGTCTTTAGTTTGATCATATTTATAAAAGAAAGATACAGCTTTATGATTCTCTCCGGAAACAGCCGAGCTCCTGGAGGCGTCGTGGGCGGAGCTAAAGAGTGACGAGCACTTGAGCTCCGAATGCCAACAAAACACAGACATTTGATGCAGTTTCACTTACCGTCTGCAGTTCTGAATCTGAATCTGAAACCAGAAAGAGTTTATTTGGCACATAAATACTCCGTTCTACATCCAAATCGTGTTTTCAAACTTTGGCCATGTTTAGCATGAGAATCCAACTCTTTAAGTTTTTAAGCAGTTGTGGAAAACGTGGCTTCAGCTGTTTTTTTAGTCATGATGATCTCAGCAGATCAGGCGTCTCGTTCCACCAGAGAGGAGCGGAGAGGGTTGAGTGTGACTATGCTGCGAAGGAATGACAAGACGGCGCTCGTTCACCGATGACAGCTGCGGGAGGAAGAGTTTCCACTTTGCAGAGACCAATTTGATTCTGGCAGCAAAGAAAGGCAGTTTGAGTGACTCACGGGTGCTCAGGGATCACATACAGATCCCAGTCGCTCTGATCGCAGATACTGCAGATCAAGCTCAACAAGATTCACACAGATCCCATGATCTTACATAAAACACTCCTACCTGTGAAGGTGTTCAGCCATTTGAATATGAGATACCAACACAGCAAACTGTTTCAATAGAGCGCTGACGGAGCTACAGACTGAAAACAGCAATAGCTCTACTAGAGATCATCCATCCATTCATCCCTTCTCCAAACTCCTTGTTGTAAATATGGTCACAGGTAATAGAGATCGCGCTACTATGATTATTACTATGCTCACCTGACTGATGGACTGAGTTGTACAATTTCCATCATGTTTTTTTGTTTTCATTTCCCTGATTCATATATGCACTTCTGCCATTCCATGTGTGCATGTACAGTTCATCTTGATATAGTCAACATTACTATTTTCAATAACTGAAAATGACAATTCATCAACCGTTTGGCCTTGAGTACTAACCTAGCTCATAAATATGCTATTCCTGCTTTAACAGTAATAATTCAGACAAATATCAGAGAGAGAGAGAAGCATATCCACGATATACTTAAAATGAGAAATGATTTGCGCTGGGCTTGAGCAGTTTTCTTTTTCTCCACAGTCAAAATAATGGAGAGCATTTGGAATTACCTGTCAATATTTTTTAAATGTGGTAAATGCCAGAGTAAGTTTTGTTAACCTAACCCTCTGGTAGTAAGTGCTAAGTAATCAATCATTTAGTCAAGGTCTGAAGTGAAGGAGGCATTTCTTATGCTCATGTATTAACCCTTGCAGGTTTCAAATATAGTCAACTCAAATGTATTTGTATAGTGCTTTTCACAATACTTTGATTCAAAGCAGCTTTGCAAAAAATCATGATGTTAATATTTAGGATATCTATTTATGATTTAGCAGATCAGAGCCTAATACAGTAACCTTTCCTCCCTGACTCAAACCTTTAACCCCTGCTGTTCTGCACATGTGTGTGATGAAGCTGTCGTCTCTGGACTGATCTGCAGTGAGTCTCTGATCTACAGGCTCCTCTGCGCTCCTCTGTTCCTCTCTGGATGAGTTCAGACGGCACAATGACGTTGGATTCTCATGTCCACTGGAGTGGAGAGCAGCGAACGCATGACATGTTGCTTTAGAGAATTAGCATATAAATGAGCTCAGTGCTTATCAAGTCTATTTATGAGCCCAACTGCACTGAGAGCTGATCCTGCTGCTCTCCAGCATTATTACATCTGTGAGGGACGTCGCTCATCTCACACAGAACTCTGACATTTACCTTCATAGAAGACATTTTCTTAAAAAACGCTCCTATGCAGAGTCACCAGGGCAAGTAGCTGAGAATCCAGGTGCTCAGAACAAGAACACAACACAGATCAACAACATTAGATCAAACAAGCTTCAAGGAAAGTTCCTGGATCAGTACAAGTTAAGCCCGATTGAAGTGTTACATAATTACCATAAAAAGTAATTCTAACTCTAATTCTAATGGTTCATTTTTGAGTGGGGCTGGACGGTTTGCACAATTTGTACAAGTTGTGGTCTAATTCTCAAACTCTAATGTAGATGATTCAAAAAACAGATTTCCAGATTCATTGATAACTCTCCATTTTCTAATCAGAGGTTTTCATCTATTATTACTATTATGAGCACTTATGACTCAATCAAACAGTATAATCTTACCTATAGCAGATTTCAATCGATTAATAGGGTTGGGTATCGTTTGGGTTTTTTTCGATACCGGTGCCAAATCGATACTTTTAAAACGGTTGCGGTGCCTAAACCGATACTTATTAAAAAAATTTAAAAAATAAAAATTCCCCAAAATATGATGAATTAGCCATTAGCACTATAAACACATGATGTCCGTTTCATTCATACTGGACGCCCTCACACAGAAAATCCACATATCCAGTCACAGAAGTAGCGAAACTCAGGAAATCCCTTATATGGAGAAAGGCATCGCTATTATAGCTGTAAGTTAACTGAGTAAACAGAACATATAAATTGATTATATGTATATAATTTCATTGATAAATCAAAGACAATAAACACTCGACTGCAACAATATAGTTTATCTATTTTATTCAAGCCATCTGGTATTTTCATGATAATTAAGTTTATTTATAATCCATTGCTAATCGATGTATTCTTTTTAAAGTAGCCTATGGAACATTTTCTGCCTCATTCTGTGACAAGAAGCCTCATCAGATCACAAAAGGAAGCATTTGACTGGTGTTGTGGAGTAAAAAGGTTATAATGTTCTCTTTTGTTGGACAACAGGTTTAGAAATGTGAATACAAGGGAGGTTTAGCTTTAGGCATTTTAATTTAAGCATGTTTAGCTTAGTTAACGGAAGGCTACCTGCTGCCATCAGAGCAAGTGTAATTACTGCATTCACGCGCTCCTCGATGCTCTCATTCCCGGAGTTGTGCTTGTGTGTCGGAATGTGAAAACAACATAGACACTCTCGTTACTACAAAGATGTGTTGGATTTGTATTATTAGAGCTTTCCGACTTGAGTTCACGTGCATTTTCTCAGTCGGGAAACAATTTTTCACGTGTGGTGCCGGTGATGATGCTTCTTACTTCCGTTTCGGAGAACCAGAGGACAAATATCTCAATCGATCGCTCAGGCATGGCACCGAAATGAGGCACCGAAATCTGCGTTCTGATTCGGTTTTAGTACATACCGGTTACATAGGTACCGGTGCCATATTGGTACCGGGTTTCGGTACCCAACCCTATCGATTAAGAGGTACGATTTATACTAATTTACTGCATGCAATGACAATTTGAGCTCTGATCACAGATGGGTTACGAAACATATACAAACACAATGTATTCTGAATCTCTTCTGACAGTTTCTCTGATCCTCTGTGATCTCCTAACTCTCTCTGCTCTCGTTCCCACAGCACAGACTGATGAACAACGCAAACTCCTTCCCAGCTCGTCACGACGTTTAGCAAATCTACTTGGTCAGAGTTTTAGAACCACTGAATATGTATGTACATTCAAAATATTAATTACATTGCATTCAGAATCACTCTTGTAAACATCTATGTGTTTTTTAAATAAAAACAATTCTGCATAATCATACTGAGTTGGCTACAAACACATTACAATCTCTCTAGTCCAAATTAAATCACATTCAGAGCCCAAGTCCTCCTGCTATGACCACACAAGTGCTTTGGTTTGCCGATGTGCTTTAGTAGCTCGACATCACATCAATTATTCACTAACGCTCACATCAGATCACGCAAATTAGATTTAAATTGGTACACAAACCCTGCCGAGACTCAGGCGAGCAGATATGGAGGAGGAGGTGTTCGTGCACGATATACCAAGGCACAAAAACACAAAACTCACCTGATTTATGTCAACTGACTCAATATCACTTTCCATGAAAAATGCAATGATACACTTAGTGAGAAACAATGTCCTCTGCAGAGCCCCATACTTCACTGCTCACTGAGATCAGCCCTTGTTTTGTACCATGTGACACTGAAGGACTGGAGAAATTAAGATTTGCCATCATTTTAACATTTTTAAGTCTTTCATAGCAATCATGTTTTTGACCTTGGTGTTCTTAAGAATTTACATTCAAAAACATGTAGACATACTGATCTCTAACTTTTAAACAGTGACGTAAATGTGTCATTCAACTTAAGGAGCTCCAGAAGAGAGTCCACACACACACAAACACACACTCACTCACTCACACACGCACACTCGCACGCACACACACACACACACACACACACACACACAC
>NW_015539831.1:18099-26016 GCF_001515605.1 Sinocyclocheilus anshuiensis | reverse complement strand
CTCACACTCTCGCACTCTCACACACACACACACTCACACACACACACACACACACACACACACGCTCACTCACTCACTCACTCACATACATACACATACACACACACACGCTCACTCACTCACATACACACACACACACACACACACACTCATTTTGTATGCTTTATAAGCCGTTTTCCTCATGGGGAACAAAAATGTACCTTTTGTTCCTCAAGACATAGGGAATACCAGGCACACACACACAGCTCTGAGTTGTGTTTGTATCTACTGCGTAAATTCCAGCAGTACAAGAATTGCATTCATACACATATTGAGACGTCTCATCTAAATCAATAATCAAAATCAGCCAAACAGCCCAGTCATGAATATTCATCCTGGAAGGTTCACTTCATGAATATTTATACCTACTTTCCAACAGTTTTGCCAAAGCCGTTTTCTTTGCCAAAAGTGCTAATAAGTGTATCTATTTATTTATTTGTCTTCAGACTTTTAATTCTACATAATTCTACCCTAACCTCATCTCAATGTTGTGCTGCTGAAAGCATTTACAGTTTTTTTCGATTGCTAAATGACAGTGGGCACATGTTTTGAGCCATGTGTTAAGAGTTGTGTTGCTTGGAATGAGTTTTGCAGGTGATGTGAACTGTTTAGCTCAGGTGACTGTTGGTAGTGCAGACTGTAGTTAGAGTTTTGCACATGTAGCTCCAGTTGTGCCCACTGTCATTTAGCAATCGAAAAAAACTGTAAGATCTTCACACATTCATTCTGGAAGCTGCTCAGATAAGAATCAATGAACTCAATGTGTTCTCCACACTGCACACTTGAATGAACACACAAATCAGTTTGTTTGAATGATTCAACATTGAACTTCTAAAGCTGATTGACGGATTCATTTCAGTCAGTCCACGTGTTTCCAGAAGACCACAGCTGGAATAACTGAAGTTCACAGTCAGAGAAGTCTCACACTTACACACGACCGTCACGCAGAATATTCATGCTCAGGTGTGAAGACCATCTGGAAACTCAACCATATGATCTCTCCTGTCACAGCAGATGGACGCTTAGCATCGAACGCAGCTGATCTCTCGTCAGAGAGACAGTCCACCTTCTACTTCACCGTCAGGTTCATGTCACGTCAATAACAGCGCATGCTGCTCACGAGACGTTTACAGCTCAGACGCTCAGGGATCACTGCACCAGCCAAGATGCTAACAATTTATGAAAAAGATACAAATGAGTTAAACAGAGCTTTTTCAGCTACAGTAAGTAAGAAATAAAGCAGAAATTGAATAATCATATGTAGAAATAAAACAATGCATACTCTTCACTTAATGCAGCTTACAATAGATAATGAAAAGAAGCATAGTCACACTTTCTTACAGACTGTTTAAACAGATGAGGCCAGACGTTCATACGGTTTCAGACCTTCAGCTGAATACTCCTGATATAAAGGAATCCTTAATAAACAGTAAAGCATTTAGTTTGTTTTTCAAGACTTGTTATGTAGGTGTGAAGACCACATCATTTGACCCCCAAATGTTTGCGTTTACATTCGGCTGATCGGGCGCTCGCTCCTCACTGCTGTGTATTTGAACAGGTTGCCATGGCAACTGCGTCTGCTCTTCCTCTGACGCGGTGTGATATAACATCAGGAGCTTTCTGTTCCTCGTGTCTGTGTGAGACCTGCTGCTGTCCTGGGCCAGCGATCCCGAGACGCCTTAACAAGACAGAGTTCATGCTCAAGTTAGACGAACCTACGGAGAGCCTTTCCCAGCTGAAACCATTCACGGACACGCTCACAGACGAGTCACGAAATCTGCTCTTCTGAACACTATACTCAAGTATCCTGTTAATAATATTCACCTGATATCTGATGAACACATGATCGTCAGTAATCTCAATGATGTTCCTGAGAGCCTCCTGTCAGCTGCACTTGTCGCCTGTTGTGTGTCTGTTTCTCTTGTTGAGAGAGATGTGCCTTTACATCAAACTTTTATTCAACTTTACATGATTGCTGATATTGTAATGGTGCTTATTAGAATCTTTATTATTAGGGAAGAGCAAGTCAAATGCCATGTTCACTATATAGACATTCCCTTCCACTCCATATATTTGGAAACAGCTAAATAATGTATGAAATCAGAAGCTTACCATTAAAATGCTGTTTAAAGAGATGTACTGCACAGAACGAGGAACGAAAAATACTTTTAAAAATGAAAAATTAGGGAATCAACAGGAAAGGGGAGCGCCGTATCTCATTCAGAGTTAGAAATTGAGCTACCATTTATTCTAATCACTTTTGTGTTAAAAAAGATCAAGTGATCTCTCCTTCTGGCAACTAACATAATCTATTTAATCTTTGATCTAATCTCATTCATCTATTTTCATTAGAGAGCTGATAAATGTGCCTGTCAACACATAATGTGTAAGGTGTGCATCACCAGGTCCATCCATAGATCAGCCTCGCACCAGAGCCTCACACTATAGACAAAAGTACATGATATGGACTGCATGAATTAATGCTAACCTAAAGATTCATAAATGTCAGTCTGTGACATGCTGGAGAAACAGTTGGAACCCAGACAGCAAACAGAAAGTCACGACTACATGTCAGTCTTCTGCAAATCAGCACAACGACGTCAATCGACTGTGCCTTTCCTGACAGAAATCAGCACAAGCTTTTAGCCGCCGCTGTCAGCTGAGCTCCTGCCTCTAATTAAACACAGCAGAAACGAAGCGGCACGACCACGGCGTCTGATTCAGCATTCAGTGTTTGAACAGATCCTGATTCAAGAGAAGGACAGAAAATCAACACAGTTTATATCTGAAGAAAACTGACACTACAGGAAACCCAATTCATCAGAAAAATGATCACGATTACCTGATGGTAAAAACACTCAGTCACAGCATACTATTTAGAAGAGGAGTACTACTGCATGAGAGGGTTAGGCTACTGCTTGGTTTTCTAGTTTCTTCACTATCTCAGAATCATTTAGAAGAACCTGGGCCCGTATTCACAAAACATCTTAAGGGTAAAAGTAGCTCATAACTCGCCGATTTAGGAGAAAATCGTAAAAATAATGGGTGTGCGAGTCCTAAATTTAGGACTCCTACATTTTTGCTCTAAGAGTATTTCACAAAGTGTTTCAGCACTAAAACTAGCTCCTAAATCTGTGAAAGGTTAGGAGCAGTGAAGAGGAGTCCTAAGTCACTGAGACCAAGCCACAAACTATCCTAAAATAGCTGTTGCCGGCAATCTGCCTCTGAATGTAAACATTTTACAAACACGCTGCATTTATTAGCACACATATGTTTTCACATAGACCTGGGCGATAAAACGGTATCGATATTTATCGACGGTACACCTTCTTCGATATCAACAGAAAAAATGTTCGATATAGCGCACGATATAGGCACTTGCTCTGAGTGACGCAGACAGCACACACGAACACGAACACATGCTGAAATGAGTGCTGTACCTGCCTGTGATGAGGAGATTGTGAATAAAGAATGAATATTAGTCGAATTTAAAATAAACATTTGCATTTGAATGTTAGGTGTGTTTCTTATCCTCAAATAAACCCAACAGATGCATGCAGTTCAGTGTTGACATTACCAATGAATACTAGTAAAACAGTAGCATTCGCGGGGACTGACCACAACAACGCTTCTGACTGCATATAACTAGTGATCCTGGTTTGAGTGGGCTTTCTAACCTCTGTGGTCGCTGAAGCACCTTGCAGATGTCAATAAACGTAGGGCCAAATGGAATCAGTCGCTCCCAGAGCAGAATTCATTTCCTTCCCTGTTCTCTTCAGCACCCATCAAACACAAACGCTGCCTGACCAGAATGGATAATGACTACAGCTCTATATCTCCAAACAGCATCCAAATGGAGCCACAGGACCAAATCAGTCCATGAGGGAATGTTAGAGTAAATACTGCAAATCATTTGCCATGATTTTTGATAAGAGCTCTACAAAACAATAGCCTACTCAAAATGGAGAAACGTGGAGATTAGTAAGTTACTGTCATATCACCATTAAAATATGAAACCTTTTCTTGTTTTCATTTTCTTCGGAGAAGGATTGCCAGTGATGTAATAATGTACTGTCGAGTACTGAATGAGAAGAATCAGTCAGAATGTGGTTTTGATGAGTATGTGTTTCACATGGTGTCCTTTAATAATTAAAGGGAACTACTACATCTCCAAGTACACTCCAACACCCAGTACAATTATCACAGTTAAACGAATGCATTTTGGGACTCTGTTTAAACAACCTGAGTGATACAGAATTAACATATATGTATGGAACCTGCGTATGATTTTCTACCATGTACCCAATGAGATCACAAACCTCAATAATTCCAAATAACTGACAAGTCCTGCTAACTCATGAACATGTGTACTTTGCTGTGGCTGCTAAAGGATGACCTACAAGAATGTAGGCTTATATCCTGGAGATTTCTACAGTACGTGTAAATGAGTGAAGGACTTCTGGTGAAGCCCCATAGTGACCTGATCTAACAGAGACCCCTATTGGCAGCTCATCCTCGCACACAGACAGAGACAGACAACGCTTTGGTTTAATTTGTCACTGTTCCCACATCACAACAGCTACCTCATGAATTGAGAAGCATTCTAGGCGAGCACTTAAGTTACATCGACATGTAATCGTATGGATAACCAGAAGAACAGGAGCAGAAGCAGAATGGGAAAATGTGACATGCACCATTCTACACCTATACGCAGATCTAACTAGTGATCACTTCATTCTTTATAATCAAAAGAAACATTGTTAGCTTCAGCTGCTTTTACTGCTTGTGTTCATGTCCGTAATGGTAACTTCATGTCTGGAAGAAAAAAATTATCGTAATGGCATTGTAAAGCCTTCCTGTAATTTAAATGAGAGATAATTGAGTGTCTGTGGGCTCCAGAGTTACTGTGCATCCTAATGAGCGCCCTCTTTATCCTGAGAGCAAATCAATAGCACTAATGGACATAAGCAGCCTCATCAATAACATTAGATGGAAAGAAGTTATTGCTCTGGCTCCATAATACACATAAGCTACAAACTACACCTTTTCCTTGTGTCAGTTCAAGGGCCTCTTGTGTGCAGACACCATCTCAACATCACCAGCTGAGCCAATGAAAGCTGCTCTGAACCACATACTGACAGCAGGACCTGTTTGAAAGCTTCAGTGTACTGGAGGTTCAAAGGTCCTGCAAGGACACATGCAGGTGTAGTTCTGCATCAGTCTGTGAAGCACTGGCCTCCGACAACAATCAGAGAAAATCCCGTTCGCTCATCATCATCATCATCATCATCTCCACACTAGAATGCGCTGCTACATTCAGATCATCGTAGGTTCATGTCCATCCACGAAATAATCAGCTAATTCACGTCTGAATCACACTCACTGAACAAACTCCAGCACGGCGGGCAATCCAGAGACACAAGAAAGTAGAAACAAACCCAATAATCTAAGACGCGTTCGGGGAAATGTGATATGAACATCAGGCTATCAGCATTCAGGAATCGAGAGCGATCTGCTCTGAAACATCACAGTGAGGAGGACTGAAGTTATCTATGGCACGTCCTCTGTTTATACTGCCATGAACACACACCTCACGAGCGCATGCAGAAATAAAGACCATCAGATTGTTTTACCTTCAAATCCGAAGAGTACGAAGAATCCCGGGATGAGGATCGAGTGTATCCAAAAGCAGCTCATGTCGTCTGGTTCCGATGAATGCAGCTCTGGCCGTCCCCGTGTGTTTGTGTTTGTGTGTGTGTGTGTGTGTGTGTGTGTTCTGGCTCGGCTCGGTAATGACAGCAGCAGCTCGCGCTTGTGGTCGGATGCGGATGCTGCAGAGCTTCTGATGTTTCTCTGGTGCTTTGCTGCCATCTAACGAAAACGCGAATGAAACTCATTAATGATGAAAGACACGTACAGGTCTGCTGTCCTCTTCTCACGAACACATCTCTCTCACGATCCACTATTATATGCGACCCAGTCTGTTAAAACGTTGAAGGGAAACTGCATTCCTAAAGCTAGAAGAACATCGTGCATACGTGAGGCTGCTTTTATCTAAAAGAGCAGCAGTCTATTAACACCTTATTTGCAAATGCACGTAATGACTTTAACATTAATAACTAACAAATACTGTCGAATAATATAAGAAACATTAATTAACATAATTTTTTATTGCCATACTGTAGCTAAATCCACTACTCACTGATGAGTTTGTCAAGGCAATAACATTAAAGAGTGAACTTGAGTGAAAATGCACAAAGTGTTATTTCAAGTTTCACATCGGAACACCGCATTTAAATAAATTCGTACTTGTCAAGAGTAACATTAAACTGAGGCTGTGTTCGAAATGGCATACTTGCTTACTGCCCAGTAGGCCTACACAGTGCATACTGCCTACAATTTTTTTTAAAGAATAGTGTGTGAAACAATATACAATAAGCAATACATGTTTCAGAGTAGTATGCTTAAGTGCTGTCACATGACAAACACTGAACATTAATTCAGCACAGCTGTCAAGGTTGTTACCTTAGAAACAAATGAGCTAACTGTTCTTTTTACAAAGGCTTGTTAATAAGGCTTCATACTAGTAAACAATGCTATATTGCCCAATTGAACTCATTTCATAATTGATTAACTTTACATATTGGACAGAACTAAATCAACACTGAGCTGTCTTTATTGATATTTTTGGTAGTTACACTAAGTGGCGATATATTAAAAAGCGATATATTCTAGTTGCACTAAGTGTAAATAATGATAAATTCTGTTTACACTAAAATAGCAGCATTTTCTTTAGCAACAGGAGTGTAAATAGTAGTTAGGTGGCAGATATTTATACCTCAATACTGCAGTACAATATAAAACAATATGCAATAACATATTGAGTGTAAATGATCATATACTGTATATATAAATTGTATTAGATGAATGCCACTTTATTGGGACAAAAACCTACCTAAAGCATACACAACACTGTATTATTGAGGCATTTTATTTCCACTTTTCAAATATTTACTTAATTTTTATTGAAAATAAATTTCTTTCTGATCTGGTATGTGATGGGAAAAGGAGAAGCATGAGTTTGACAAAAGCCAGGATCGAACTCGGGTCGACTGCGTCAAAAGCCAACAGCTCACGTTTTACTCGCTGCTCCACTGATTATATTGCAGCAATATAATATATAAATAAAATATATAAATAAAAATATTTCAATTATGCAAACAGAATTCAATTCCACTGTCAAGCAGCTCTAAAAAGAAATGGAGTGTCAAGGACACATTTTTTAGCAGAGGCTATTTACATTAACTCCACCCACCAATGCCTGGCTGTGATTAGCAGCACTGCAAAAGACGCTTGCATTTCTGAAAGTATCAGTGGCGCAGCAAGTAAAACGTGAGCTGTTTGCTTTTGACGCAGTCGACCCGAGTTCGATCCTGGCTTTTGTCAAACTCATGCTTCTCCTTTTCCCATCACATACCAGATCAGAAAGAAATTTATTTTCAATAAAAATTAAGTAAATATTTGAAAAGTGGAAATAAAACGCCTCAATAATACAGTGTTGGTTATGCTTTAGGTAGGTTTTTGTCCCAATAAAGTGGCATTCATCTAATAAAGTTTATAAGTATGATAATTTATACTCAATGTTATTGCATACTGTTTTATAATGTACTACAGCATTAAGGTATAAATATCTGCCACCTAACTACTATTTACACTCCTGTTGCTAAAGAAAATGCTGCTATTTTAGTGTAAACAGAATTGATCATTATTTGCACTTAGTGTAACTAGAATATATCGCTTTTTAATATATCGCCACTTAGTGTAACTACCAAAAATATCAATAAAGACAGCTCAGTGTTGATTTAGTTCTGTCCAATA
>NW_015539831.1:1136-16906 GCF_001515605.1 Sinocyclocheilus anshuiensis | reverse complement strand
GTAAAAAAATGTATAGCCTGAATGCACTGTAAGTCGCTTTGGATAAAAGTGTCTGCTAAATGCATAAATAAAAAAAACTGTTATTTTTACAAAGGCTTGTTAATAAGGCTTCATACTAGTAAACAATGCTATATTGCCCAATTGAACTCATTTCATAATTGATTAACTTTACATATTGGACAGAACTAAATCAACACTGAGCTTTGATATTTTTTATTTTTGGTAGTTACACTAAGTGGCGATATATTAAAAAGCGATATATTCTAGTTACACTTAATGATCAAAATAATCAATTCTGTTTACACTAAAATAGCATTTTCTTTAGCAACAGGAGTGTAAATAGTAGTTAGGTGGCAGATATTTATACCTCAATACTGCAGTACAATATAAAACAATATGCAATAACATATTGAGTGTAAATTATCATATAAATTGTATTAGATGAATGCCACTTTATTGGGACAAAAACCTACCTAAAGCATACACAACACTGTATTATTGAGGCGTTTTATTTCCACTTTTCAAATATTTACTTAATATTTATTGAAAATAAATTTCTTTCTGATCTGGTATGTGATGGGAAAAGGAGAAGCATGAGTTTGACAAAAGCCAGGATCGAACTCGGATCGACTGCGTCAAAAGCAAACAGCTCACATTTTACTCGCTGCGCCACTGATACTTCAGTATTTTGCAGTGCTGTTAATCACAGCCAGGCATTGGTGGGCGGAGCTAACGTAAATAGCCTCTGCCAACAAATTGGTCTATTTGTCCTTAGAGTAATACACTCCAATACACTTAGAGCTGCTTGACAGTGGAATTTAATTCTGTTTGCATAATTGAAATATTTTTATTTATATATTATATTGTTAGATACACAGCGATAGTTTGTAGTTTACATGTATATGTATATACGTACAAATACAAGTGTTACATTTATAATTACTATTCCCCACCTCCAGTTCACTCACGCGTTTGAAGATTAAACGTCACATGGAGCGCGTTGCGTTCTGGGAAACAGTATCCCATGCAGCGTCTTCAGATGCATACATCAAATTTCAGCCAATGTAGCAGGTAATCCGGGCATTCCATGCATACAGAAAATTCACATACTATTCACAGTATACACACAGCATACTGCAATATAGTATGGTAGTATGCCATTCCGAACAGCTTCTGTACTGATTTCAGTGTACTTGAGTTAGATTTAGCAGATTCCGGTGAATATAGTAGGTCATCCGGGTATTACATGCATACAGAAAATTTGCATACTATGCACAGCATACATACTGGATACTGCAAAAATAGTAAGAGTAGTATGATAGTATGGCATTTCGAACACAGCCTGAGACACTATATCATCCATTAAATGTCTAAGTTATTTCTCGTTTTAACCCTGCTTATGGAGATAATATGCCGCGCGGTGGCCCACGCGCCTCTTTACGTTTGTTTACATTTATAGTTCAGCATTGTAATTTCTGTCCGGACTCCGGAGCTTCAGATTCGATTCTTGGCTTTAACTGATTGGCTTGCAGTCGATGAGGAGTTGAAAACGACGCTTTCTGCTTCCCGTAGTGATGTTTGCGCACAGTTCGCATACTTTGTTGCAGACGAAGTGGATTAGACGTAATATTCCTCAGATAAACAAACGTTTATGTTTTACATGTAACAACCAGAATTACTGTTTATTCAATACGTTTATGTGCTGCTTACAGTGCCTGTAAGAAGATCAGGATAAACCATTTAAATAACAATAAAATGTGGTCCATATTTTAATCAGTTTTATTTTTGATAAACATGACACAGGGATGGGCAGTATTTGAAATACATGTATTTGAAATACAAAATACTATTTTGTTTTTAAATACCTTTTTGCATTTAAATACATTTAATCTTAGTATTTTTGTATTTTCAAAATACATAAGGTACTTTGCCAATCAACCTCCTTATTAGACTGCTGATTTCCTGCAGGGATGGGCAGTATTTTAAAATACATGTATCTGAAATACTATTTTGTATTTTGTATTTAAATACCTTTGGAAAAAAGTCAAATGTATTTTGTATTTAAATACATTTAATCTTAGTATTTTTGTATACTTGTTGATCCAGGAAATCAGCAGTCTAATAAAGAGGTTGATTGGCAAAAAGTATTTTATGTATTTTGAAACTACAAAATAAGATTAAATGTATTTAAATACAAAATACATTTGACTTTTTCCAAAGGTATTTAAATACAAAATACAAAATAGTATTTCAAATACATGTATTTGAAATACTGCCCATCCCTGCTGTAATTTGTATAATTATTTCATTAAAACATTGCCAAATTATAGTTTTCCATTCTGCAATTAAGCAATGATTTACTCTACATTCAATTAAATTCATGAGCAGAACATTAAAAACTTTGTTGTAATCAGCAACATAGATAAAAAAAAATAATGTCAAATTAAAACCAGCATCACACCAGGACAATACACTGAATCAAAATGAAAATATATGAACTTGTATTAAGAAAAAGGAAAAGCTGTCCATATTGCACAGAGAGATATTTGTTCATGAGAGGAAACGTATAGCTGTTGCCAGCCAATAGTTTAACACCAGTCTTTCTCTGACTTTCTCCATCAACTATTTCACTAAAATCTTTGATTCTCTCTCTTGCATGGCTATCCAATTAACTACTCTGAATGGTCACGACTGACCGTAATGCCAATGTTGATGAAGAGTTTGGAGTATCTTCAGCGTTCGAGAGTGTAAGTTAGAGGCCATTAGAGATTCTACATGTTTGACTCTTTGACTCTTTAGTCGTTTGAATCCTTGTGCACTACTACAAACACTAAGTTTAATCCCTCACAGTTTAATAGTAATGACTTTATGAATTTCTTCACTGATGACACACTATTTTCCTAATTAATGCTGTTCAGTTGCTTTGACACAATCTGTATGGTTAAAAGCGCTATATAAATAAAGGCGACTTGACTTGACTTGACTAAGGCATGAAAGGTTAGGCATAACTGTGACAGAACTGCACAAATCAGCCCTTGTTGTGGCTTTTCCTGTGATGCTGTGCAGGTGCTGAATGATATTTATGACAGCAGGAGAATTTGCTGGAGAAAGCGTTTGTTCTTTGTGAACTGTGCTCATCCCTCAAGGCTGTGCATGAGCTTCTCAGAGATCTTTAAAAACTGAAATGACGCACTGTAAATAATTCAAGACTCAAAGAATGGCTTCAAGGACAAACAAATTTCTATGTAGACTTACAAATATTTACAGTGTTTGTTTTTCTGAGAAAGCAGTGGGAGGAAGACTTTTCATTATTCTGCCTTATAAAGAGTTTGAGTTTATGGCGTCTCACAGCATGAAGCAGCCTGAGTGCGCTCGCTCCATATCAATCACACTGCTCTTTCCATCTCTCTCTTTCTCTTGCTCTGATACTGAAACCGGGTCATTAGTGAGAGAGAGAGAGAGAGAGAGAGAGAGAGAGAGAAAGTCAAGTGATTTTCTGCAAAGAGCGGCTGTTTTAGCCACTGTGTTTTTGATTCCAACTGAGAACAGCAATTATTCTTCACTAGTGTATCCATCCTCTTCTGCGACAAAATCAATTTTATATCTGAATAATCATTCGCCAACAGTAGGAACGTGATTGTTTCGTGTACATAATCTGTATCATTGTATTTCGCTAGGACAAGTCCAAATGACATTGACCACTGTGACTCAGATCAAGTCACTCACATGTCTGATGAGTTAGTGCCATTGTAAATGTTTTATTAATATTACCTAGACAATTTTAGATTTTCTCTCTCAAAGTCTCACTAGAAGGGTTAATTTTTCCTGTAACAAACGTACCTATAGCTACATGTTCTTCTCTAAAGTCAAATAACTTTTTATCACAGATCTGTGCTTTTGTACATAGCAAAGGTCTAAAGATGTGCCTCACAGCAAGCAGGTCTCTGGGTCAAGGCCTTTCTGTGTGGAGTTTGCATGTTCTCTCCATGTCTGTGTGGGTTTCCTCCAGGTTCCCCTACAATCTAAAGACATGCAGCATACTGCAAGTGATGATTAGATAGATGGAGGGATGAATGGATAGATAGATAGATGGATGATGAAGGAATGGAGGGATTGATGTTTGGAGGGATGGAATGATGGTAGGATGAATGGATAGACAGAAGGATGGATGGATAGATAGATAGACGGATGGAGGGATAAATGGATAGATGGATGGATGGATTGACAGATGGAGGGATGAATGGATGGATGGACGGATGGCCATATCAGGTACATTCAGGTGTAATTCAGTCCTGTTCCTCTTGATGAAATAATGATACATGTGTTTTGCATTAGTAGTTTGGTATCTGTCCTCCAAGGAATTGCAGTGGTCAGCCTGAGACAGAATCAAATACAGAGAGAACCACAGTTAATTTTGAACTTCTCATCAGTTTCACGTTCAGACGTGGAATTATTTTGACTGCATCATCATCATGTACTGTAATTTTAATTCCAGATGTCACATGAAACTGAGTCCCATTGGTCAGCTCTGAATTACTGCTACTGTTTCAGTGCAGTCTGAGTGTGTAACACCTGATGCTGCTCTTGCAGTTGAGCCTTCACAGTCCTGTGTCATGAGCATTAGAGACCCCAGTTCTGCTGGGGACATTTTCTAGATTAATTGGTGCTTTTATCACCCATGTCGTCATGAACTCCAATGGACCAATGTCCATGGCTTTAGTTGCAGTTGCTCTCATTACAGTCAGATCTGTGGGCAGAAATGTGTTCACCTGTTTCGGTGTTGTCTGTTTGGCAATTGTTGTTTTATGGTGTTGTTCACACATGCAGATCTCTGTGGCACATAAAGACATCTGGTAATTTGGTCTGATGTTTAGTATTTTACACCCCCCTTTCATTATTTTTCAAGTAAATTTAAAAGGTCAAATAGTGCTGTGTGGCTGTATTCGACCATGGCTTTGTGTAAATACAGTCATGCTCAAAACAAAGGAAAGGAAGTTTTACAATTGTGATGTAAATTTCTGATCATAAAGTTTATCTGTATTGTTTCTTTGCTGTCATGTTTATTTGTTTATACTGCTTTGTAGCAGTAATCCTCAAGAGCTGATGTATAATTTTGGCCTATATAAAGTTTTCTTTAAGTTCTTTTATCTGTATTGTGATTACACAATTCTGTTTTGCCCAACTTACTTTTCACAAATAAATGTATCAACTTAAATTGCCTTCCTTTCATTCAATCACAAGTTTTCCAATTGTTTTATTCATTTGGAATTTGTATTCTGTTTGTTCATTCTCATTAAAATGTTGCTCATTTGTTGCAATGAAGCAAATAAAACAATAGAGGAGGCAGTTTGCAGATTAAAACTTTAGGTTCTAATTTATGACTATCTGTTGAGTACCAGAATATAATTTGGATGATGGTATTCCAATTTTAAGTTTCATCTCTTGTTGCTTAGGCAAACAAAGAGATATTTCCATTTCAGAACAAGGGATGTCATTCCTCGTCTACGCTGCCGCTATCATGTCCCTGACAAGTACGTGGTTTCGTCTAATTCTCAAACCCACCGGATCCGGTCTCCGGTCTAACAATATGAGTATTCCGACTCATTCTACAAATGTGTATATATGGGATGCGTCTGTCTTTGTTCGGTCTTTTCAGCGCGCAGAGTTATTCAATTTAGGTTTAACTCAATCTGACTCCATTTTATCATCTATTCTGACTCCATTTTAGTATGACCTCGAATTTAGGTTGAAAGGCAAATTGGTTGTTTGTCGGTCTCTAATTATTCTGACATTCGATTATTCTAGTTAACTCTTTACTTATATTTACTCGTTCATTAGGAATCTATGTCACTTAGGGTGCCTCACGGCGACCGCTATGCGTGGGACCCACGATCACAAACTCGCCAGTTTGATCCTTAGCCAGAGGTTCGTGGCTAATACTATTTAATATACTTTAAATAGTAGGTCTGTTTAGCCCCCTACAGCTACCCATGTAAAGCTCAAACATTAATCAGCGGTTCTGCTAGACCCTCTGTCTAGCCCCCGATAGTTAGTATAACCACGTACAACTTAATTAACACTCCAAACATTAATCAGCGGTTCTGCTAGAACCCCTTGACTAGCCCCCGATAGTTAGTATAACTACGTACAACTTAATTAATGCTGAAACAATATGCATGGTTAACGTAACTGAGTACAACTTAAACTAAGGTCAAGCGGTTAGTCAGAAACCCATAATCTCACCTGATGCGCCCCATGCTTCATCTAATCTGAGATCTAGTATGCACGTAACCCCGGTCGCAGATTTGCGGAAACATACGCCTTCACTTAATCTACTTGAGGAAATAATTTCAGAGTAAGTCAGAATAAGTCAAATGTAACAATTTATTATCAGTCAGGCAAATATGTATTATGCCAATTATCTCCATAGCCAATTCAACGATATCAAATCAATACAAGACATCAAATTCTCAAAGACGAATCTAAGAGTAAGATGCATACCTGACTTTTAGTCAAATACATAGTATGAAGTGTGTGGACACATCCCATACTACGGGCTTTCTCGCTACAGAATCGCCCCGACCCATTTGCTGTGATCCTTTAAATACAAAACCAAGATAAAACATCCCCCAAATGGAGGCATGTACTAACAATTGGAATCTGGGTGGCTAGTTTACACCTCAATGGGAACAGAAGGTAATTTGCATGGAATGACCCTCTACAGTAATCAAAGTATCTCTTAACTCTTAGGATCTGTATTATCTTTTAGTCTACTTTTGTAAGATTAAGACCATTGTACCACTCGCCCTGAAACTATTCAAATGACACTAAACATGACTGTAAATCTTATTTGCATTTATATAGAACATTATACTATTGACCATTCTGATTGAATCAAGTGGAGGGAGGAGATGAAAAGGCACTGATGCATATGTGAGAGAGGCATTTCCTGCACCACCCCTCTGTGGGGTGTCTTGAAGATGCCAGTGTATTGTCTGTTTCTCAGGAGATCAAAGTATCTGAGTTTCTTTTATCCTTACGGTAAATACAAGTAAATGATATTAATTCACATTACATGTGTTATATACATCTATCAGGCATAACATTATGACCACTGACAGGTGAAGTGAAAAACACTGATTATCTCTTCATCAAGGCACCTGTTAGTGGGAGGGATATATTAGGAAGCAAGTGAACATTTTATCCTCAAAGTTGATGTGTTAGAAGCAGGAAAAATGAGCAAGCGTAAGGATTTGAGCAAGTCTGACAAGAGCCAAATTGTGATGGCTGGATGACTGGGTCTGCAGCTCTTGCGGGGTGTTCCTGGTCTGCAGTGGTCAGTATCTATCAAAAGTGGTCCAAGGAAGGAACAGTGGTGAACCAGTGGCGGCCAAGGCTCATTGATGCACGTGTGATCTGATCCAACAGACGAGCTACTGTAGCTCAAATTGCTCAGGAAGTTAATGCTGGTTCTGATGGAAAGGTGTCAGAATACACAGTGCATTGCAGTTTGTTGCATATGGGGCTGCATAGCCGCCGACCAGTCAGGGTGCCCATGCTGACAGGTCCACCGCCGGCAGTGGGCACGTGAGCAACAGAACTGGACCGGCGGAGGCAGTGTGATGTTTTGTTCTGCTGGATAATGCGCCCCTGCCACAAGGCAAAAATGGTTGAGTATTGGTTTGAGGAGCACAACAACGAGTTTGAGGTGTTGATCTGGCCTCCAAATTCCCCAGATCTCAATCCAATCGAGCATTTGTGGGATGTGCTAAACAAACAAGTCCGATCCATAGAGGCCTCACCTCGCAACTTACAGGACTTAAAGGATGTGCTGTGAACATCTTGGTGCCAGATACCACAGCACAGCTTCAGGGGTCGAGTGGAGTCCATGCCTCGATGGTTCAGGGCTGTTTTGGCAGCAAAATGGGGACCAACACAATATTAGGAAGGTGGTCATAATGTTATGCCTGATCGGTGTATATGCAAGCAGGGGCGGTTTCTCAACCACAGCTGTCACTATTCTAGTTTGTTCTGCCTCTGGATATATAATCCAATCAGTGTCAAGTCACATTCTGTGGAGTGCCACCCCTTTTTGGGCGATTTCACTCACCGAGAATTGCCCCGAGTGTACTCATAGGCTTCCATACTAGTGATGCGTGGATGAGCTAAAATGTCACCCGAATCTGCAGCTTCAAATAAATTGTCTGATTTAGATAACCGCACCCGATCATCACATTAGGCTTTGTACAGTCATGAAAAACCTGGAAAAGTAATTTAACAGCAATTTCCAGGCCTGGAAAGTTTTGTAAAACTAAATAAACCCAGAATGTTTTTGAAAAGTCATGAAAATCTATTTCACAATTCTCTGTATAATAGAATTATGTTTAATCAGGTCCTGAATTTCGTTGCGGGATCGCACATACATCGCATTACTCATTCCCGCAGCTTTCGACTTTAAAATGAGGGAAATTGCTGCAAAGCATTTATTCAATAGCCTATAGCGTGTAGGTTAGATGAGTAAATAAATCCACGCAAACCATCAGATGAAAACAGCGTGAGTGATTCAGCTGTACCGCGTGCTCTCTCTTTGACCTTCTCTTCACATCGGCGCATCTAGAGCTGCTGCACTCTGCGATATAAGACTTTAGCTCGCGTTTCGGGACAGTTGAGAGAATTGTCAATAGTCTAATCAGTCATTGTTGCATCGTCACAAAAATGTATTATTTTCATGTCTGTTTAAGCCATTCAGTACTCGTGCTCTCCAGAGGCGCTTTTCTGTGTGCTCACAGTCACATCCAAAGCGCGTTAAGATAATGTATATATAGCAATAATAAATGTATGTGTGTTTTATTAATTTCTCCAGTACCGACAGCAGAACCGCTAATGTCAGAGCTTATCGATACTCCGGTCTTTCATAATTTAGATTCATAATTAAATACCGGGTTTCGGTACCCATCCCTAAGTATTGGATCCGTGAAAAAGGTCTTGTCACAGCAGCCTAATAAAGCTGTGCCGTCTGTCATTAATGTTAATCAAACAACAAAAGACAGAGAAAATCCCTCACTGCTCTTGACTAAATAATGTTCTGTTGAATAACTTTTAATATTAATTTACAGTTTATTAATTTTACAATTTCTGTAGCCTATTTAAAACACGTTCATATTTTAGAAAATGTAGTTAATATTTGCATCATTAATGATTTATTTTATCCACCTGCGACCCACCCGCAAATAATCAGAATGCATTTTTTATTACCCGACCCACCCGACCCGTGGATTATCCACAGCGCCCGCAGTTATAACCGCCATCCGCGCATCACTATTCCATACATTTTTATTTCCAACTGCAGGCACTGCAATGCAATCTTTATGAGTTCCGGGAGGGCTAGCACTAACGTGCTTTCGTCATTATAAGTAACCTTATCTTGTGCAGCGACTGGTGGGAACAAACATACCTTTGGAGATAAAATGGCTAAAAGATTTGCACGTGAAGGGTAAGATTTGTGAAAGTGTACAAAAGATAGCAAGCGTAAATTAATTTTGCATGCGCAAGAAAAGATTGGTAAAAGTGTAAATCACATTTCAAGTATAAGAAAATAAGATTTGCAGCCTTTTACTATTTTTTTGTAAGTGTAATTCATCTGCAACTTCATGCTAAGGCAAAATAAATATGATCTGTATTCTTCTGACTTACATTTTTCCGTGCTTATACTTTTGACACTGTTGTTTCTCCCAAATACAGCCAAAAGTATTGCAAGCCTGTGCAAAGCATTTTGCAGGCGAAAACAACCGTATCAAGAACTGCAAAATGGATTGAACGTGTAAAACAATAGTTGCAAATGTCTAAATTACTTCTTCTGTGCGTAGGGTAAAATGTTCCCCAAATAACCCTATGTACTTCTGCGTCTTTACGCTTGCAGTTTTGGCACGATTCTCTCACTGATCACCGTTTCCAGGAAACATGTCGTTCAAACCGGAAACCGTAGCAAAACGGTGCACACCGGTTTGAGCTTGAACGTGCCCCAGATCTTTATCTTCATTTGACTCAGCATCATTCTATTGCCGGAATTATATTTTTAATGCACACATACATATTAAAAAATAAAATTAAATAATACAATAAAATAAAATACATGCATACATACCTATATTAATAAGAAATATGAAGTCAGGACTAGTCTGTATGGGCTGAATAAAGCAAACTAATTTCTCACCAGTAAAGTTTTGATGGATGATGATTGTAGTGGAGGTAAAGATGATTACAGTGACATCCAGCAATTGTACACTATTAGATGCGCGAGTCTGTTATTATTAGTGTGCAAACAATCAAAAGTATAACTGTTTTGTGCGCTCTCTGATAGCTTTTCGCACAAGCACATTTCAGTATGGTCACATGTCTGCTAAGTGTTTTATAAAGGACACTCACTGAAGATGCGTGTTTTTATAGGAGTTTGCAATGGTCAGTGGTGTTTATATTAGGGCTGTCAGTCAATTACAATTTTTAATCTAATTAATTACATGATGTGTCGATTAATTAATCTAATTAATCGCAAATTACATTTGGCAGTGAAAATACCCCAAAAGATTATTTCAAACTATTTTTGTGTTAAATGAATAAGTATAAAGTAGACATTACAAACAGTAGCTTTAGAAAGAAATATTTAATTTAATTCAACATAAAATTTATTACACATAAACATTTAGGCTACAACGGTCAAACATAAACTATGGAACATAAAAGAAGATAATTTGAGAATATTTTTTTTTTTTTGAGAAACATTTTTTTCATTGTCCAAGTCATACCAAGTCATTGGTAACCAAAACAGCTTTGTTACCAACAGTCTTCAAAATACCTTCTTTTATGTTCCACAAAAGAAAGTAAGTCATTCAGTAAATGATGACATAATGATTTTTTTTGGGTGAACTTTGGGAGACATTTGGGTAAATGTCTTTTTGCCTTTATTCATGCATTTGATTCGTTTAAACGGCTGATTCATTCAGGAATTCAGTAAACGGTATGAATGGGCCTTTAAATAATTGATTCACCTGATTTGTTCAAAACGCGGATTCATTCAGAAACTGAACACCGCTGTGTAGTTTGAAGACGCAGAACAATTCTGCTGTGGCTTTATAGGTAGTATTTTTGTTGGTAAAACTGAGCAAAAACAGACAATATTGTGTTTAAAATATAACACAATATTAGCTTCTTATTTACTGAACTGTTTTATAAAATCACATTTGCACTTTGGAACAAACAGCACTCATGTGATTGGCTATTGCTCTCCCTGCTAGCGCAAACTTGTTTATCAAATGATATAAATATGAGACAAAAACTCATACAGCAATTATTTATGATTCTATTTATTTGTCCAATTACATTTGAGTCCCTGAAAATGGGAAAATGGTGTATAAAAATGGTTGTATTTCCTAAGCATTTTATGTTATATTTTTGTTCAACCCCTTGAATTAAAGCTTAAAATCTGCACTTCAATTTCAACTTGTTTCTTTTATATTATTGCTAATAAAACATAAATTTAATAAAATTATATTTTATTCTATTCTGGTGGCATACAGAGCCGAAATTATGAAAATTGTGTCAGTGTCCAAATATACATGGACCTAACTGTATTTTTTTATTTATCTAGAAAAAAGCTTGCAGAAAATATAGTTTTGTGGGAATCTTCCTCAATCTTGAACTTGGTAAAACAATTATGTTTATTTAAAATGTTTTAGGTCTTAACACTTTTTCTTTTGTTATACTGGGATAAATCATTACGAGACGTATGCTAAAATTGTTGGATGTGGTGCCCTACCTAGAAAATTTCCCACAATACACCACTGTATGCAAGTAAGTATTGATGAATAATGTATTAAATAATTTTAATAAATATACAAATATAAATGCAAATAGATATGTACATATTATTTTGATATCCGCACTTATGATTATTCATTATGACAGTGTCTACAAGTTTTCTTGTCCAAATTTGAATTCACATCAAATTGTATGTATTTATATAGCACATATCCTTCCAAATAACCTTTACTTAAAAATGTCAACATGGCATTGATTTGAATCTTCTTAATTAAGATCATTATTACAAGGCAAACAAAGGAGGACTGTATTTCTAACAGATGTTTAATAAAAGGGGAAAACATTTTAGAATGACCCTGCTTTAGTATGAGATCATTTCCAGTGAATTACTGTTAGAAAATCTTATTCTACCACATTATGCCATTATGAACCATGGTAAACATAGTTTGAGATTATGCTCATATCCATCACTGGAAACAAAATCTCTTTCTTTAATACCAGATTTGGTTGTGGCATTATGAGGCCTTTTACAGCAAGCATGATATATAGCTCTGAGCACATGAGTGGAAAGGGAGAGGAGCACAGAGACAGTGGCTCATTTGTCATTGTGTGAAGGAATGGGAAGTTCTGCTGTTCCGTAGGGTTTAGAGTCGAACGGCTGAGCTTTTCAAAGCTCTGTAGATTGCTTTTTTTGTCTATCATCAAACTTTTTAAGCAGCTCCTGAGTCTCATAGTCCACATAAGCACTGCGGAAATTAGTTTACCACAACATGACACCCAAAGACTTTATTAATATTAATCTAGGCTTTACACACAAGTCTTAAACTGAGTAAAGGACCTAATGCCTAACACACAGGTGACACAAAAATAATATGGAATGCTTTCTGTATTTTAGAGAGTGCAGATCTAACAGCCTTAACATGCATGGGATGTAAAATTTAGCATAGCATAGAATGTTAATCCCTAACTGCAACATTTCTACTGTTTTGTGTAAATGATACTTCAGATAGCAAGTAAATAAAGCAACTTTCCTGCTCTTATGTGAATTGTGATCATGAAATAAAACAGAGAATATATATTTTTGTAGCTTTCTATACAATGCGAAAGGTATTGTGTTAAGATTTATACTTGTAAACACATCTTTATATATCAGCATTTTCTAAATGTGCATGTTTGGACTAAAAGTACTGATGGATTTATATTCTAAGTGTGTGCTAAAATGCTTTCATCTTAATAGATGTTGATCACATCAAATGGTCATTCTGTCATTATTTACTCATATTACTTCAAATCTACATAATTTTCTTTCCTTCTTCAGTGGAACAGAAGGTGACTCAGAGCTTAAATTTTTTAATATCGTCAATAATTTTTTTGAACCAATTTCTAGGGTCTATTCACTATCTTACTCACAGACCTTTTCGTCACTGTCCAATTTAACAAAGATACACTACTTTTAATTGAGAAACACCTTGACTAAGCTTAGGGTTAGGGAACTTTTACCATTGCAGCGCCTTTATTATTCCAGTGTTCCTCCTCTGATGACAATGACTGTATAAATTGTGTCACCTTTACTAGACAGTCTAAGGCACAGCATCTGCAGGGTGAGATTCGCTAATGCCCAGAATCAAACATTATTTCTGTGGGACCAATTACTGCGCTCGTGTGGACAGTGTGGCACTTCATCCTAAGAGTCCCTCTGCTGAGGCCAGCAGTCCTGCTCTCTCATGCTTGATCCGCACTCATACCTGCTTTAACAAACCAGTCCTGTGCTACAGCCACATCTTTCTCTTTTACAGGGTGTATAAGGCTGCACACAAACATTTGGCCAAATTAAGAAGAAACACATCACACTGAACACACTCCAGCTGGTTCTGGACCTTTGAGGTTTCTTCGAGCAGAGATTCTTTAAGTTGGTCTTGACTAATTAGAGCAGCAGAGCATGACAGATATAGTATCTCCACACATGCCCTCGGAGGAATGAAGAGAAAGTCACTTATGACTGCCACAACTCTAATGAGCCCACAATACAAGTCCCCTGCATTTACTATAAGCGTCACATATACCACCGTCTCACATTAATACAAGAATACTACACACACCAGAGAGAAACATTTAAAGAGGCTCAAACAATAATTGTTGGGCTATACAACAACAACAAAACAGACCAACATATTTCAGAATTTTCTTCCAAAGTCACAAATCTATTTATCTGCAATTTGTGTGTTTATTTGCAGACGAATGGTAATGAGTGTGTCAGCGCAGTGACTATATTAATTGGCATAGTCAGGTTTAGTATGTGTAATGAGGTCAGCAGGTTTCAGATCTATGCAGTTCAACATCAACTAACACTTGAGGTAAAGTATTTATGTTTTGTATAAAGATTTCATGGCTTACATGATAGATTGTTAATACATAGAACAATAGAACAATCTGACATGCTATTACAGAACATAGAACAATAATACTTGAAACATAGAACAGCACCATCTGCAGGACAGAAGCAAAAACAGTTCCAGTGAATTTAAGCACGATATCTCAACTGATCTCAAAAGAAAACTGTAATGCGTGTGAAACAGCGATCACTGAATTGATTGATTGCTCTGGCATGTTTTTTCCACACCATTCACAATGTCTCAGCATTTACTGTTAGCAGCTGTGTGGTGTAGCGAGGAACTTTAAAAGCTCTTGTTGGATCAGTTTGGCTCAGAAGTGACCAGTGCATAGCCAGTTATGTTTATGTTTGGATTTGTCTTATTTTGGTAACACTTCACAATAACTGTACATGAATAATTGTGTACTAATAGCTAAATTAAATATTACTTTAATATGAACTAACAATAAGATAAGGCATGTACTAATCAAGAACTAACCTTAATTACGACATAAATCATATGAATTCATGTGTGAATAACGACCACCTTCACTACATGTTAGTGCATGTTTGTTACAGCAGTTCTTTTTAAATTAACACTATTAATAATATTTTCACACATGAAATCATGATTCATGTTGAAATTAAGGGTTAGTTCTTGATTGGCACATGCCTTACTCATCATTAGTTCATATTAAAGTAATATTTAATTTAGCTATTAGTACATGATTATTCATGTGCTATTATTGTAAAGTTTTAACCTTATTCTTCTCCTTTCCCTGAAATAATTTTTCTTCTTTGATCTCTTAACTTTTCTTATTTTATTTAACCTTATTTTGACCTCTTTGATTTGATATAATAAATAAAATAAAAATAGACCTAAAGCATGTGAAGAGCCATACCAGGACACCAAAAACACAATGTTTTTTTCCAACTATTTAACTGAACAAACTGGTTTAAGAACCAATTTATGGAAATGATCCAAACTTCCCACAGTAGTGCACTGAAAACCTTTATGTATAATAATACATTTCTACAAATTCTCTCCAGCACCCTAATCATAATGCTGTTTTTCTGTGATTTAATCAGTTTTGTATTCCCTGGCAAACATCTATAATACTGTAAAATCTGGCAGTAGACACCACAAGAGTATCAAGGAGTGAGTTAATTCAGGTGTGAGTTTTTGCGAATGAACTATCACTGTCATATACAACTGAACTATATTTCTGTCTCTCTGCTGTAATTCTCCACTGATTATATAGGAATATATAGGAAAGGATTAAAAGCCCCAGAGTATCAATAAACAAGGATAACAGCGCCATCTGTTGGCATGTAAAATGTATAACATCCATAAACTTGTCACGATGCACACACACGAGGAACGAGGAGACGCTGGAGAATACTTTACCAAGACTTTATTTGCACCAAGGGAGACGAACACAGGAAGACGTTCACAGGAAGACGTTCACAGCGGACAGAGAACTAGGGACTGGGAACACTTTAAATACACACAGGAGGAGGGGATGACGAGACACACCTGGGATCAATGAACCATCATGGGGAACACCTGGGACAAATTAAACAT
>NW_015539831.1:478-1033 GCF_001515605.1 Sinocyclocheilus anshuiensis | reverse complement strand
CGGAGCAGCCTCCGAGGCCGCGGCCCCAGCCCCCGCCTCGGCCTCTACGGCTGGAGCCATAGTACCCCCCCCCAAAAAATACTTGGGGAACTTTACGGGGCTGTACTCGGGGCCTGGAGACCTCCCCGGGCTTGACGGGAGATCAGGAGACCTCCCCGGGCTTGACGGGGGATCAGGAGCCCTCCCAGGGCTTCACGGGGGATCAGGAGCCCTCCCCGGGCTTGACGGGGGATCAGGAGCCCTCTCCGGGCCTGACGGTGGATCAGGAGCCCTCCCCGGGCTTGACGGGGGATCAGGAGCACTCCCCGGGCTTGACTGGGGATCAGGAGCCCTCCCTGGACTGACATCGGAAACAGGAGCCCTCCCTGGGCTTAACGGGGAAACAGGAGCCCTCCCTGGGCTTAACGGGGGATCCGGAGCCCTCCCTGGGCTTAACGGGGAAACAGGAGCCCTCCCTGAGCTTAACGGGGAAACAGGAGCCCTCTCTGGGCTTAACGGGGAAACAGGAGCCCTTCCTGGGCTTAACGGGGAATCAGGAGCCCTCCGTGGGCTATA
>NW_015539831.1:0-201 GCF_001515605.1 Sinocyclocheilus anshuiensis | reverse complement strand
GCCCTTCCTGGGCTGAACTGGGGATCAGGAGCCCTTCCTGGGCTATACTCGGGAACAGGAGCCCTTCCTGGGCTGTACTCGGGAACCGGAGCCCTCCGTGGGCTATAATCGGGAACCGGAACCCTCCGTGGGCTTACGTGGCGCTGGCACTGGAGAGTGCTCTGGTGGAGCAGGCACAGCAAAGCGCTTTCGAGGAGCTGG
>NW_015539830.1:89108-89888 GCF_001515605.1 Sinocyclocheilus anshuiensis | reverse complement strand
TAATAATAATTAATTCCCTTACAAATTTAAGTAATCAAGTTATTATAGTGCATTAGAATGCATTAAAAGTGGTGTAAGCGATTTTTCAAAAACGCTTTAGAAAACTGATTCGGGCCGACTAGCAAAACAAACTTGTAGTCAATCAGCAATAAGGGGCGTGTCTACTCATGATGTGGAGGAGAGAGCGTTCAGTGCATACGACGGACATTAGCGAGCCGAGCAACAGAAAGATAGATTAAAGTCTGTCTAGTACACTGGACGTGACAAAGCAACCGTTGAAAAGGTCATGAATAGAATGCAGCAGCAGTTTTCTTTCGGGGATTTGTCGTGCCGTGCCGTGCTGCATCCAGTGTAGACCATAGAGAAACACAGGCAGGGTCGAACAATGGCAAACAGGTATATGGCGGGCAAGACACAAGAATAATCCTAGGGCTAGCGTGGGTCTTCGAACGGCGAACAGAATCAAAAGGGCAAGACTAAAGGGATAAATCAAGGAAAACAGGCAAAGATCAGAAACCGAGAAAACAAACAAGACAAGACTAGGCTAGGCTAGGAAGCTAACGAGGGCTCTGTAGAGTAGCTATCACTACTGGCGATAAGCGCATACAATACTCGGCAGTTAGAAGGAGTGAGATGGAGTGTTAAATAGTGAGTGAGTGATATGAAACAGCTGTGTGCAATCAGTGCTGTGTGCAATCAGTGCAATGAATGATGGGATATGTAGTCCGGGGTGCTATGCAACAGTTTGTGTTGTGCGAGAGTCAATGTAATGAAAGGGTG
>NW_015539830.1:73169-88775 GCF_001515605.1 Sinocyclocheilus anshuiensis | reverse complement strand
TAAATGAACTTTTCCACGACATTCTAATTTATTGAGATGCACCTGTATCTATGGTGTAGACAGCATCACTGATTATAATGAGTTCTATGGTACTCTGTCGCGCTGCGTCACTCCACTCGCGTCCGGTGTAGACACGGTGTAACATTGGTTTTGTTTTGTTTCACAGAACTAATCGTTGCCTGGGTTGCTTACGTATGTGTGGCGGAGCTATTAAAATAGGGGCGAGAACCTTTTGGTTTAGGGGCGTGTTTGTTTTGGTGATTTCAAATGTCAACATTGGCTACCAGAAATCGCTTACCCCACCTTTAAGAATATCTTTGTAATTCCTTGTACATGGAGGCTTCATTTAAAGTGTTATCAATAATTCCTTGAATTTGACACTTTTAAAGTGAGAATTTTCTCGAGAGCCAAACTGAGAACTGAGCGAAGGGACTGAAGTGTGATCATTATCCAAATCACAAAAGTCTGCTAGATGAGTGAAACATTAACTTCAACTCTTCTCTGTTACACTTCCTCTCTGGAGGTCAGTCTTCGGTGATCAGTCCTCATGTTTGCTCATTAAATCTATTACATAGTTGGCTGAAATCGATGTTTCCCTCTCTCTAGCTCCAAGGTCAATGTTCTCCAGCTGTCTCTACCTCGCCATCAGTGGGCAGTTGGGTCGCCAAGTGTTGGTCAGCATTATCTCATAGTTCAATAATACTGAGCGATGGGGAATTCATTAGATGCTTAGACGTTCTTCTCCTTTCTAAAGGTCTCTGTAAATGTCTGCACTTCTGGGACACAAATGTAGCACTGGAAATTTTATTTTTGTCTTGGAACTTAAATGTGTTATTTAAGCCTAAACTTATATTTATAACTCATGTCTATAAAAAAGTTTTAGGAACAAAAAATTAAAAGCCATGACATTGCTAGCAGTTTTCTTTTGTCATGGCACTTGGCCACTTGCTCCTTTCGTGAGCCTGGACAAGGGCCAGTGACAGTGCTGGTCAATGATCACTTGAGGGAAGCCAAATGTTCCATCATGCTGTCAAACTATAGAGACTGAGAACAGAAAACACTTGAACTTTTAGCTTTTAAGCTGCAGGAATGAGGTAAGATGTGTTTAAGGAACAGTTCATGCAAAAATACTTTTTTTTTTTTAAAGTCTCTCCCTCTGTCAAAGCCCTGAAATCTCATTCTTAGTCTTGTTCCAATTTGTAGCCTGTTCCTCATGCACTGTAAAAAGTGGTAGCCTACAATTATTATATTAAAGAGTTAATTCTACCTGATCTTACCCTTAAATTTAGTTTTGTTGGTGTAACCTATTAATTTAGATGTTAGCACATCTTTAGGTTACTTTTTTTCAGTGTGGTTACTAATGTAAGCAAGTCATATGGCCTTTTTTACTTTTTAATTAAATTCTATTGTTTAATTTATTTATTTTCCTGAAAAATATTTTGGAATTTTTTTTCCACCAGTATAATAAGTTTCAGTTATAATTACAAGAAACATTTTCATAAAAATGTTAAACTGTGTCATGGTTATGAGATACTTCAGCATAATTATAAGAGATTCTCAGTAACTCAAGGACTATGAGATATTAAGTAACAATTACAAACAATGTTTTCATAATAATGAAAAATAAAGTAATTATTTAGAAGTTTATCATTATTCATTTATTTTTATTATGATATTACTTCATAATCATGAAAAAGTTTCTTATTACTATGAATCAGAGAGTTACAGGTTTCCATAGAAAAGTGCTATATGAATATATGTGTGAAAATCCCCTTGTGAATAAAAATAACAAGATTTAAAAACAAAAAAAAACAAAAAAAAGTTTACTGATATTGCTGATGGAAAGTACATATGGAAGTTAATAGTCAAATATATATTTTTTTCATTTAACAATCTTTTTCATTTAGCCAATACTTAAAATGTTGTGATAAAAAAAATGCATATGGGTTTGAAACAATAGTTAATAGTTGTTGTTTTGTTTTGTTTTTGCGGAAAAATAAGGTTTAGCGAATCAAAATATTTACCGCTATAGCTGACGGAAGTGTTAATTTTCAATAAAATCTGAAAGATTTACTTCAGATGTCTTGAAAACACTTTTTGTAGAGAAATGTGGCTTTAATGCAAATAAATTTGGTGTCACATGACAAAATTACACATAAGTCCGCTTCCCTAAGGGACAGGCATACTGTTTCATAATAAGAGTAAGGGATGTGAGGATAGTATACTGTGGTAATTGCAGAAACTAGATGACCAAAATCTTCCAGCTCACCAGCATGCTGGTCATAGTGACATTACATAAAGATAAAAGCATGTGCACCCATTCAGGTGGATTATCTGTGTATGTGTGAGCAAAGGCAAGTGAGAGAGGGGTTCAGGAAGGACACAAGAGAACATTCACCACATACAACATCCCTAAATGGCCCAAGAATAAAGCAGTGTGAACTGATGCCTGATATAGCGGCAGATAATGGTCTGTGTGATGCAGAAACTCTCCTGACACCCCATTCCTTTTTACTGGTGAATGATTAGAGGCCGTTCCCATGTGCTATAGATGCATTCTCTTATTTACTTAAAGCTAAATTAGATGTGGCAAAGAGAGGGAAAAAAATAATGAAATATCAGTGGTGCATATGGTGCATAATACATCACCTGAAACTGGTAGTACTATAAAAATGACTCTTGGGTAAACAGAACATAAATGCAACAATATTTAGAATAATTATTATAAAATACTTGATAACACTTTACAATAAGGTTACATTTGTTAACATTGGTGAACTACATTAGTTAACACGAACTAACAATGAAAAATAATTCTAAAACATTTATTAATCTTAGTTAACTTCAACATTTACTAAAACAGTATTAAAAATCAAAAGTTGAAGTTTATTTAATGAACCTGACATGAACTAAAACTTAACAGCTACATTTTAATAACTAAAGTTAACAAAGATTAATAAATACTGTTTATTAAGTACTTAATTTTAACAAATGGAACCTTGTTGTTTAAAGTTTATTTTTATTGCTATATTTTTCAACCCGATCTCATGGAAGTGCGTATAAATAGTATGCCAAATAAAAACCAAAACTCGTGGTATTGATACACAAAAATTGACTTTGGCGTGTATATGCTACGCGATGGGTAGGTTTAGGGTTGTGGGGTAGATGCGTATCATATGCACACCAACGAATTTCATATCATATGCACGCGAAAACTGCGTATTATATGCACGCCAAACACATGCGTATCATATGCACGCCAAAGTCCATTTTTGCGTATCAATACCATGAGTTTTTTTTTTTTATTTGGCATACTATTTATACACATTTTCATGAGACCGGGCTCATATTTTTACTATAATATTTTCCTATTGTTGTCAGGGCTGTGTGAAGATCATTTAATATTTCCTTTTGTGTTCCACTGAAAAATAAATAAAAACAAACAAATAAATAAATGAAGCACACGGGTTTGAACTGCAAAAAAAAAAGGTTCAAAATATTTACTCATGTAGTTGATGAAAATGCGAATTGTCAATAAAATTAGACAGATACCGTATTTTCTTTCCCCATTTAACATAAGCATATACATTTTATGATGATATCCACACTTTTTGTAAAAAAAAAAAAAAAAAATGCAAAGAAAATTTGATTTGTTAAAGAAATTGTGCTTTTTTTTGGTTACGTTTTTGTTAATTAATTTTAATTAATGTAAAAACTAACCTTAACTAATGGGTCATTATAGTAAAGTGTTACAAAATACTTTAGGGGCCATGCTCTGAAGGTGCTTTAAAGTGCGTTAACGAATTTCACAAAGTTCACTTTAGTGGATTCTGACCAAACTTGGTACATACCAAGCATGACCTGAGGGCACATGAGTAGTTTTGGCACATAGCCACCTACTGGTCAAATTATATAAAATTGACATTTTTGATTATAACTTCTGAACAGTTTGGCCAAAAATCATAAGATTTGTCTTGTTTGATTTGGATCGAATACCGAATTGAACAGTACCTTTGTGTGTGCGTGTGTGTTTTGTAGTAAAATGCTGTATAAACAAATATCTTTAACAGGGGTCTCCAACCCTGCCATACTGCAGAGTTTAGCTTCAACCCTAATCAAAAACACTTGAATCAGCTAATCAAGGTGTTCAGGGCTACTGGATAATTACAGAGAGGTGTGTTGAAGCAGGGTTGGAACTGAAGTCTGCAGGAAGGTAGCTCTCCAGGAGCAGGGTTGGAGACCCTTGGTCTTTAGAGAGTAATTAAAGACAGCTCCTTAGCTCTTCATTTTGCCTCTGTTCTGCTTGGCCCCTTAATTGCTGTTTGCAGCTATATTTTTCATTACAATTGAGCACATTTTCCACCCATGTTTTGTAAATGTAAGTGTCTGGACAGGTTTTGTGAGAATCACCCAGTTACTCCATTGGGACAATGCGTTCCGGGTTCTCTCTAGAGAGGTGACAGCGGGTGAGAGAGACACGACAGATTGAAGCTCTATTTGCATCTGCTCTGTTTGACTGCTCAGTAAGTTACAATCGCACGGAGAGAGGTGGAGAGAGAAATACAGAGACAGAGAGATGGGAATGAAATATTTAGCCAAAAAGAAGTCTATTTATAGATTGCAGCTTGTGGGGGGGCTTCAGTTAAATTATTGATGCGAGAATGTGAGCAGAGCTTTTACTCAGGTCTGAGAGGAAGGCAAGGCCATTCAGAGAAAGAGATGGAGGAATCGCTGTGAGGATACACCTGTGTAAGAATACATTGGGAAACAGAAGGAGAAATTAACATGCATGAATTCACAGGGTCACAGTCAAAACAATAACTCAGCCTAGCTAGCAAATAACTTCTTCACTTCCACATTCCACTCCCAGAGTTCAAAGTATCAGTACACTGAACTTCCGAGCCCGGTCTCATGAAAATGCGTATAAATAGTACGCCAAATAAAAACGAAAACTCGTGGTATTGATTCGCAAAAATGGACTTTGGCGTGCATATGATACGCATGTGTTTGGCGTGCATATAATACGCAGTTTTCGTGTGCATATGATACGAAATTCGTTGGCGTGCATATGATACGCAGTTTTCGCGTACATATGATATGCATCAACCCCATAACCCTAAACCTACCCATCGCGCAGCATATGCACGCCAAAGTCCATTTTTGCGTATCAATACCATGAGTTTTTGTTTTTATTTGGCGTACTATTTATCCGCACTTTCATGAGATCGGGTTGGAATTTCCATAATACTGTACTGTTATTATACAGATTTATACAATGTTCATATTTTATATAGTATTTTATCCGCATGTTTACTTGAGTCATTTCTGGTCTTCAAATTTGATTGTCTGAACAGTATTGCAAAAGTACTGATATTTAGTATAACACTTTTCAGTTTGTATCCCCCCACCTGTCTGTTTCTGCTTGTGTGGTTTGAGTAAGGAACTTGGTCTGTGTCTCAAAAAACACATTGTATATTCTTATATTTACATTCAAATGTAGGCATTCGGCCAACCCAGGCATTTCAAAGTGAAATGTCCAGTGAGTGGCACTAAAAAGCATGTTAAATTTCCTCAGAAACAGGTAAACGTGACCGTGCCATCATTTTATGACGATGTTTAATGCACATATCGCACCAGAAATCAAACACCCGAAGCATGCAGCTGAAAGGTTAATGCTCTATCATGTTTGAAAATAACATACCACCTACACTAAACCTTATAAATATAAAAAAACTTATAAATTATGAAGATAGAAATGCATTGGCTGAAGAAACCATGCCATATTACCTTGTTTTTACCCAGCTTTGAGCTCTTTTGACTCGTACCTGCTTACCAGCCCTGTTGAAAAAAACAGCATATGCTGGTTAGGTATGTTTTGACGCTGGGATGCTGGTTTAAGCTGGTCCTTTGCTGGTTTATGCTGGTCCTTTGCTGGTTTATGCTGGTCCTTTGCTGGTTTATGCTGGCAGCATCCCAGCGTCAAAACATACCTAACCAGCATATGCTGTTTTTTTCAACAGGGGTGAGCTACCTAGCAAGTTTATTCCTAGTTTACCAATCATGCACTATGATAAGATTGTTTTGAGGTCATAACATACTATAGTGCAAGGAACCAGATGGAAGCGAGTCTTCATTAATTGATAATCTGCCCCGTAATCGTAATTTGTGTGAAAAAGAATGCATTTGTTTTTTGTTTTTTTTGTCCTTTGTTTTCTTTCTCCAAGAATGCTTGGAACAGAAGGTATCAAGAAATGGAAAACCTGAAGTTGAGCTAGGCTGAGCATCATTCATATACGGGTTATTATTGTGTTATTACAAGCCCTACAGTTCTAAACAAATACGTTGGTGGATTTTGATGTGAGAGGACAACAGAAGATGGACTTTTTTTTATTGGAGGAAGCATTATTATGGATTATGGACTGGTTTCTTACAAACGTGCATCTTTTTTTAATTGGCGGATTGGAATTGTGTGGATTACTTGTGGATTATGGTGATGTTTTTATCAGCTGTTTGGACTCTCATTCTGATCACTGCACCCAATCACTGCAAATGATCCATTGGTGAGCAAGTGATGTAATGCTAAATTTCTCCAAATCTTTTCTGATGAAGAAACAAACTCATCTACATCTTGGGTGGCCCGAGGGTGAGTAAAAATAGTCATTTTATACAATAAACCACCCAATCAGCTGAAAAACCTCCATCATCAGAGAAATTAGATGGTGTTACAAGCCTTCTGCACGATCAGACTGACTTGGTCAATAACGTGTCTTGGCAGTGTGTGCTGAGCATGAGATTGAGCCAGTGGGAGTGTGTGACAGATTTTTACATTCAGACAGAAGAATGGTGAGTGTTGTGAAGAAGCTTCATGCTACATCCAAGACCAGATTGTATTATGTGGAGATTGAGCTTTATATTGAGAAGAAATGAAAGAATAAAATACAGATATAGTGTGGGTCCGGTCTCATGTTCAGTAACTTCTTCACCATTATTATAATTTAAACTCAATAACCAGGCTCTTGGATTGTAGCTAACCAACTTGACCGTCACTTCTTGATCCAAGCCTCTTAACTGAACAATTAAGTGCAGCACATATCCTTTTGTGAAGAGATAACTACTGTAAATCCTGACCTAAAAACACTTGATTATTATGAACTGAAGTAGAAGAACTTTCAATAAGAAGAATAAAGTTCTCAAAATAGAGCTTTACATTGGTCGTTAATTACATCTGTGACACTGCAGTACAGATTTTAAAATTGCAATGATCCGACACACTCTCATGGCAATTCATAATTATTCAACGTTTTGGAGAACTGGCAGATTCAGATGATACAATATGCTTACGCCCCGCTGTCGGTTAGGTTTATGTGCAGGCTTTCATGCTTATATTTATATATACATAATCTTGCGTTTTCAAATTCATACAAAATCATCATTTTGTAAAATAGTTACTGTAAGTTTTCCCATGAGATGAAGAGGAATGTTTAATACTAGTTTAAAACTGGTGCATCCACATTCATCAAATCTTTCAGCACAATAAAAAAAAAACAAAACAACAACATTAAAAAGACAGAAAACAATTCAGCTGTTTTTCATCATAAAGTTGAAGTATGCTATCCATTTTATATGTCTGTTTGTAACAATGTATTTAGGTCAATTGACTAAAATATTCTGGTAACACTTCACAACACTCCTTTTAAGGATTCCCAGTTCTCACTAACTAGCATACATATTACTAGCATATTGACTGTTTATTAGTACGTATAAAGCATATATTAATGCCTTATTAATGCCATATTAATATAGCACACATTAATGCCTTATTCTGCATGACCATATTTTACATCCCTTAATTATACAGTATACCTAAACTTAGCAATTACCTTACTAACTATTAATAAGTAGCAAATTAGGAGTTTATTGAGGCAAAAGTCATAGCCAATAGTTAGTTAATAGTGAGAATTGGACCTTGAAATAAAGTGTGAACAAATATTGATTACAACAACTCATTACAAAGAGCTCATAGTAAATATATTAAAGAATAATCTATTTTTTTTGTATTAAACTTCTAAATAAAGACATTATGAATTTTATGAGGCTATTACTGCAGTATATTTCTGTAAAGCTACTTAGAAAAAAATTCTAATTAAAAAAACACTATATAAATAAAATTGCCTTAATGTCACTAAATGCGTAAATGCAGATTTCAGTTTTTTGTTTGTTTTTTTCTTGTGTTATCAGTTTTGCACATTTTTTATACATGCAAATCATGGCCTATATGAGAGTGCTTTTACTCTTTTACAAGAGTTTGGGATAATTATGTAACCTCCGTCGCTGAACACCTGTCGGTGTGAATAATTGAAAAGTGAGGAAGTTCCCCAAGTCAAGCAATCGGAAGACTCATCTTGAGGAGGAACGGTACAGAATGAACTGAGAAATGCATTTTTCATGTGCCTTATTTTGGGTTATTGAATGCTTCCCTGGCTACCTGAATGCCTTTCCTGGCTCTTGTCTGTCACTATAGAAGATATATAACTGCTTAGCTCACTACATACAAGAAAGATGATGTGCAGTCTCCTTTATTACTGACAGCGAGCCAATCCCATCGATCCATTACCAAAACCATCAGCATGTTATGAACACATCACATACATGTGAAAATAATGCAATTACCTTGCCTCTTGAATGACTATTTATACTTTTTGCTACATATATTTGACCCATGTTTTGAATATAATGCTTTATTTACAGTATACACTGTAAAAAAAATCAGTAAAATTTACGGTAAAAAAACGGCAGCTGTGGTTGCCGGAATTTTACCGTAAAAAATAAGGTAGCAACGTTTTAGGTTTTATGGTTTTAACTTAAATTCAAGGGGCACAGTGTCATTCACACAAACACTAAACCCCATCATGGTGACACACATGATACTGAAATAATGCAATAACATTAATTTAACAACATTAAATGTAAGATAAAACCCTAATGTACACAACTAATAAGAAAAAACTAAGAAGAAACATAGTTATTTCAACAACAAAAAACATCACATTTAAAATGTAACGCAGGAAATTCTGGGAATGTCAATTTACGGTTATTCACTGTAAATTATACGGTCTTTTTCACTCCCAAAAACGATATACTATCGTAAAATTAATGTTCAACACAGTTTTTCACCGTATATAGTAGGGGCATTTACCGTTAACCATTTAACAGGTTTTTACTCTTGCATTTTTACAGTCTTTTACCGTTAAATTCACGGTTATTTTTTACAGTGTATACTTTATGTATAATACTTACCTTGCAGTGCTGCAAATGTTATAGCAAAAACTTATTGCATTTTAGACACTAATTTTAAAGTTTTTTTTTTTTTTTTTTTTAACTACATTACATTTTGATTAATATACAAGATTGTAACCAATAAACTGATATTTAATGAACAAAATTTGCTTGCTGGGGCTTTGATTTTTAGATCTTGAGCAAGAACATCACAGAGGAGTCTTCCATACAGGCTGTCTAAGTATTATACTTATAATGTAGGCCAGGCTCAGCGTACGTTACCTAATCTGAGAATAATAAGTAAAATGCTTAAAACGTTGGATCCAAAAAACACGATTTCCGAGGGTTAAGACGAAAGTACACGACATAAAACACTGACTAATTGGAAATCTCAGGAAATACTTTTGACAATATAACATTATTCAACCACCTCAGTGGCCATACCTTTGAAATAAGCCCAATGCGCTTCCTCCAAGGCCAGATATTGTATATATTTTATATGGAGAAATGGCCTTGCTTTATGGTTTGATAAAACATGAAACAGTAAAAGCTGGTCGAACGTGGGTCTCTTTCATAATCGTGAATCATATTTGGTCTCAAGTTGAGAAACTTCTTCATGACTAATATATGTTAAACTCAACAAACTGTATCTTGCATTGTAAACAAACATCTTAAGGTGCTTGTACATCTGTAGTTTGGTTCATTTGCTCTGAACCAAGGGCAAAAAATTATACATTGTAGCATTTTTCAGACATTTTGATTCCTTTCCACACCACACTGATTGCTCTGGTCCGAACCAGTTAAAACGAACCAAAATGCAATCACGTGACAACATCCACATCACTTGTTGGCCACATGTGTCTCTGAACATATTTCCTAAACTGCGTTTCAATTGGTCAGAATTAACTCCCGAAAGAAAACAAAGAGAGGAGGAAAAGCCAGCAGACAACACCGCTTTTTTAATACGGTCATCAGACCAAATTTCTATGAGGCTCCGCACCTCCTCACAACTCCAAGTTTGTCTGTGAGCTACCATGGGGCTATGTTGCTAAAGTGCGGATGGTCAACAAACACTTATCCTTATCCCATAATGCACAGCGCTGCTGACTATGGCAGCTGGTTTAGTCCAAAAAAATTTGCAGTACTTTTTGCAGTTGGGTCTGTTCGAGGTCGAATCGTTCTCACCACAAACGAACCGCTTCAGTGTTCGTTTGAAAGCATTGAGCACCTCTTCAAGGAGGTCTTGGTATCCTTGTTTGGTCTGCTTTTGCTGCACACCCGAGTTCATTGCTGCATTCACACCTGCCCAAATGAACAGCTCCAAGAGGACAATGATCGATTCAACTGAACTAAACGAGGCAGGTGTGAAAGCAGGGTCTGTTCGAGGTCGAATCGTTCTCACGTTCTCACCACAAACGAACCGCTTCAGTGTTCGTTTTAAAGCATTGAGCACCTCTTCAAGGAGGTCTTGGTATCCTTGTTTGGTCTGCTTTTGCTGCACACCCGAGTTCATTGCTGCATTCACACCTGCTCAAATGAACAGCTCCAAGAGGACAATGATCGATTCAACTGAACTAAACGAGGCAGGTGTGAAAGCACCCTTCATGTCTAGACTTCTGTTCAAGCCTTGACTGACCAGTTCAATGCAACATATAAGCTGTTGGTGAAAGGGTGACTAGTGATCATTAAGTAATTCAAGGAGAAGGACATTTAAGGTGAAGAATAAAGGGCTCAAAGAGTAGTTCTTTACGTTGGTCCTTCTCTTCAAGAGGCATTACCTCTTACATAATTGTTTCCAGAGCAGAATCCAGACTTTTTAGGCTGATTTAGAGAGCAAAAGTGTAGTTATGTAACCAATATGTAGTCATTTAGCAGACTACTTCAAATGTCTTCACAAGTTGGTTTTTGACATGTTTCACAATATTAGTGAGGACATTGTCAAACATTATAGCCAAATACACACAACCTCAGTAGAAGTTGAATAAAACTAAAGGAACTACAAAAGGAAACTTTGTCAGACAGGCCTTGACAAAGCATTGTCTGTAAGTTTAAGACTGTTTGACGTTTAGTTTGATGTTTTAAAGTTATATAAATCTTGTGTAGTTTGAACACTTTCGCATTTGAAGAGAGATCAGCCTAGCTAGACTGTTGCTAAGGTGTTCTGGCAGGTTGCTAGACGGGTGTTTGGTGCTTAGACTGACAGACAATATAATTATGATTTAATCATATATATTACATTTCTTTAGATGTAAAATATTTATCAGTGTGAGTCAGTGCAAAATGATAGTGGAGTCATGTGCATTTGTTAAATCGTAATTTTTAGAATATGATGTTTGTATTATATGTATATATCAAATAAATGTTGATTTGCTTTATGTGAACTGTCAAGTGTGGGTTGAAGACATGCATTGGGCAATTATTTAGTATCATATTGTCTGCGGCTTTTGAAGAACAAATAATTCAAGAGGTGTGATATTGGGAATATTAAACTTTTAACAGATGTCATAATTCAAGCACTCGGGCTCATACCGTATGTAAATACTATTACCGTCTAATGCAGTCATTACTAGCAAACAAAATTACCAGAGATGAATTATCCTATTCTTTCAAGTTAGTCTCCGTCTGCATCAGAATTGAAATTACGAGACTATTCAGCATCGCATGCAGCCGAAACAGAAAGACCAGGGACAATCTCTCACAGTTTGGAGAAATTAGTTTAACAATTCATGATCGGGATATAGTCACTGTGGAAACATCTATCAAAAGCTATGCCTATAAAACGAACAAACAGGAGAAGATACAAAGACAACTGGCTACAGACAACCTTCATTCTTATTACCCAATAACTCGCTGGTGAATGAATGAAGAGTTATGATTATTACACCAGTGACAAACTTTTATTTAACCCTGCTGAGCTCAATGACTGCTATTTGTTTGCTTTTAAGGTGGAAAAATCTAATTTCGGTCTAAGATAATGCATGTAAACTCTCCTTCTGAATACTGCAGCATCCTAACCAAAGTTATATAGTGCCACATAAGTAGATACTTCAATATATTTAGATTAAATATAATTAGTTGAGCTTTGGCCCACTAAAGTATGACTTAAAGGTGCAATAGGTGATTGTCTTCAGAAACATTTTTTGTTATGCTGGTTGAAAGTCTCTTCACATCCCAGTAGCAATCAGTAAGTTAACCCTCTACCGCATGGTGTGGCCATATGGCAACACACTCTTTGTGTTCATTTCCTTGCCACTGTCTCTTTAAGAGAACATTCTAGTTTTTTTTTGTTGGAAAGAGAAGACCTTAGTTTAACCAATGATGTGCTTTGATTAAGTCACATGACACGCAGTTTTTTTTTCTGTGGCGAGATTTCTGACAGACTGCCTTCTCTTGTCGGTAGTTGCTGAAAGCAAACTAAATTGTCAGTAACAAACAAGGACCAGTCCATGTCACTTCTACAAAAAAAAAACACTGCTATGATGTTATGATAACATATTCACCTCTCAAAAAAGTGATAATGTTCATAGTCTTCCTCTCATAAGATTGCGTAATGCTGAATTTTCATGAACTGCAATGTTTTTGGTTTTATGTCAATGTTTTATGATAGATTATATACAATATTATATTTGTTTTAACTGTATAAATTTGCAGTTTAAATAATATTCATGAAAAAATGTAAGGAAATTAAAAATATATAAATAATTATTCAGCAAAAAAGAATGGAATAAATAAAAGCACAAGTTGTCGGAAAGTATGTATAAGGTGTCAATTATAAGTACTGTGTTAAAGCTTATAATAGCACCAATTATATCAACACAAACAACATTTCTGAGGAAAAATATTAATTATAAGTAAGCTTACACTTATTCTAAGTTAGATCCACTATTGTATGCTGTTGCCGTATGGCAACATATCATAAAGTACCTTAAAATAAAAAAAAACAATTCCAATTTTCTTCAAGTTAAGCCATTCTTAGAAAAGAAAAAGATTCAAATATTTTTTTCTATAGGTCTATCATAATGCGTGCGGGAGAGGGTTAAGTGGTCTAAATCTATTTATATGTATTTATATATTCTGTGGAAGGAGTAGGACCAAGAAATGTTCGTCCAATCAAAATGCTCAGTCTGAGCGTTTTGATTGGCTTTCCTACCTGCCTGTCAACATATGTATTTACATACCTCTGCGCACCCTGTTCGTGCAGAAAGGATACGTCATCAGCACGTACACGCACGCTGTGCAGACAGAGCAAGAATGGCAGGCAAACATCAACAACCTGAACTTCCTTCCTGGTATTGTAGTAATTTTACTAACTGTACTATAAAGTTTTCTCACCGGTTAATAACATATGATGTATTGTAGTAATGTTGTCTCTGGTCGTCTGGTCTGTGTGCGTTCATGTGTTCAGGGGCCGTGGCTTTGGACGGCGATTGCAGGGAGGGTGGGACATTCTCTTTCAGTGCTATCAGGCTAAAGTTAGCATTTTCCAAGATCTCCTACTGCACCTTTAATAACATACAGGATTTATATATAAATTCATAATTACGTCTATTGTCTTTGAAATATAGCTTTATATTGCCAAATATACTGACAAGCATTTAATGTAAACTAAAAAACATTGTAATTTCTATTGAAACTTGCATGTCAGTGTGTAGTTACACATTTATAAGGATGAAGTTGCAATTTAGTACATTAAAACATATTAATATTGGATCGACTGAGTAGTAACACTTTATTTTGATAGTTCACGTTTGACATTTTACTAACTATACGTAACTTTGCAACTGCATGTCAACTATCAGAGTATTAGCAAACTGTCTGCTTAATATCTGCCTTGCTTTATGGCTTGATAAAACATGAAACAGTAAAAGCTGGTCGAACGTGGGTCTGTTTCATAATGGTGAATCATATTTGGTCTCAAGTTGAGAATTTTCTTCATCACTAATATATGTTAAACTCAACAAACAGTATCTTGCATTGTAACCAAACATCTTAGGGTGCTTGTACATCTGTAGTTTGGTTCATTTGCTCTGAACCAAGGGCAAAAAATTATACATTGTAGCATTTTTCAGACATTTTGGTTCCTTTCCACACCACACTGATTGCTCTGATCCGAACCAGTTAAAACGAACCAAAATGCAGTCACGTGACAACATCCACATCACTTGTTGGCCACATGTGTCTCTGAACATATTTCCTAAACTGCTTTTCAATTGGTCAGAATTAACTCCCGGAAGAAAACAAAGAGAGGAGGAAAAGTCAGCAGACAACACACCACTTTTTTAATACGTTATCTGCAAATACTTTATATTGATGTTCTACCAACAGACATTCTACTGATTATAAGTAACTTTACAAGTACAAGTCAACTTATTCTACTAACCCTAACCCTAACCTAACAGTCTACTACTACTCTAATGAAAGTAGGGGAGGGGCCTAGCAGCCGGCTTAGAACTGGTGCGGACCAGGGGAATCCGACTGTTTAATTAAAACAAAGCATCGCGAAGGCCCACTGCGGGTGTTGACACGATGTGATTTCTGCCCAGTGCTCTGAATTTCAAAGTGAAGAAATTCAATGAAGCGCGGGTAAATGGCGGGAGTAACTATGACTCTCTTTGAATGAACAATCCCTACAATGAACATCTCTGATACCCAAAGGTCACACCTGGGTGTCCACTTCACATGGAAGGGACGAACAACACCGAAACAGACAAAGGAAGTGGAGAGAATGTTACATGAAATTACAACAGCTCCCCTAAAGCCGTACCAGAGAGTAGAGATTGTACGAGACTTTATGATCCCAAAACTTTTGCATGAGCTGATAGTGGGGTGTGCCCATCGAAACACCATTTCCCGAATCGATAAGATGATTAGAAGATCAGTGAGGGCATGGCTGCGATTGCCTAAGGACACGTCTCTGGGCTTCTTACATGCGCCAAAAAAATCGGGCGGACTTAGAATCCCGAGTCTGGGAACTACAATTCCCTTACTTCAGAGAAAACGATTAGAAAAACTACTAACGAGTCAGAGTGTCATCGAAAGGACGTTAACTGAACTCCCTTCCTTCAAGACAACTCTGCGCAGAATTAATTTACCATGTAAGATTGGAAAAGAAACTGTTTGCTCCTCTGAGGAGGCAAAGGAGGAATGGACAAAAGTATTGAAAGCATCAGCGGATGGCAGGCTGATGACAACAAACGACATTGACTCAGCGAGTTACCTCTGGGTAGGCAAGCCCAATACAGTTTTCCCGAGACTGCACCTGAGGGGAATCCAGCTATGAAGGGGGACACTCAATACTAAAGCAAGAGCCTCCAGAGGGAGAGAGAAGTT
>NW_015539830.1:20669-70669 GCF_001515605.1 Sinocyclocheilus anshuiensis | reverse complement strand
GGGTAGAAGTAGCAGCAGAGTCCTGAGCGAGAGAGTAGGTCCTGAGAGTTGATATGTAGTTGCAAAGTTAAAGGAGAATGTTTAAAGTGGGTGGTTCTTGACCATCATTAGCTGCATTCTGGACTTTTTACTGACAGTCTGATTATACAAGACTGACATGTAAATGCCTGTTTGATCTGGTTTTGTCATTCTGTTGGCAAGAAATAGAAATACTCATCAATCTTCAAGCTAAAATCCCATGAGTGTGAAACAGGCTCACTGTGAGATCATTTGTGAGCACATGCAACTGACACGCAGTGAACAATTATGTCCCATCAGTGTGGCTGGAGACAGAATATGAGAGAGAAGAAGAAAAACAAAATAATAATTGTAATCCCACTGTAATGATACACAATATCTATTCAGGATGCCTATAAGACGAAAATTATAACCTTTAATAAAAGCTAAAAACACATTCATCTGCAAAGCACAAGGGAAAATATATTATGAAAAGATAAAGGAGTGAGCTGCTCATGTGTGACCACGAGGGATGAAGATTGCCTTTAATTAGTCGATTCAAGGGTATTTTTCATTTCGGCTGGTATTTGAGTCTCTAGTTAGTGTGGTGACCCTCGAATGACCGAATCCATGCTGCTCTGGGCAGGCAGAGGTGATCATGGCCCTCGGGCTCAGGGAAGCTTTGATTGGAGTTTTCCTCTGTGAAGAAGTAATTTAACTAATGCATGTAAGCATAAGGTCAGTGTGGCAGTGGTGAATTCAAGGTGTAGGTTAATAGATGGCAAATTAACTTTTTATAGTACTTGTAAGGCATGTTGTATTCATGTTCCTCAAACAATCCATCCATCCATCCATCAACTATCATCAATTCTTAAACTCTTTTAGATAAAATATGGAGGATTACTGAGCAAACCAAAACATAACCTGTTTGAAAGAATTAATTGGTAATATTATTGCTCACTAGTTCACTTTTGCAAAATTGCAAACACCTATTTCCCCATACAGCACCAGCAAGACTATAAATCATTGCACATTATTCTTTAACACATTGAGGCTCTTTGATTGTTTGGTTATATTAACGCACTGCGCAAACGGGGAATGGAAAGATCAACCTATAGATTACACTACTACATGCAGCTCAGTGAACAAGTACAGCTATAATGGGAGGAGAATAGATAGCTTAATCCACTCGGCTAATTAGCCATGCAGAAAAATAACCAAGTCCAGATGGAATCTGCAGTCATTTTCTGCATTGATTTTGTGAGAAAAGACGTTCAGCCAAATGGGTTCAAAAAATGGTGTTAAATGGAGCTGAAAGAACTACAGGTATACTGTACTTCAAACCTTAAAAGTATATTTTAAAAAATCTGTACTTGCAGATAATGTATTATAAATAATTAAAGCCACTTAAGTGTACTTGGAGCACACTTTCATGATTATGTTCCACACTCAAGTACACTTTTAAAAGTGCACTTTGTAATAATGTCAAATTGAAAGTTTTACTTTAAAGCCTTTTGTCATTCTTAAAAGTAGTACACTTATTTTGATGTCTTGACTAACATATTAAAGCACATGTAAAGTACTTGATTGTAATTTTGACTGTAGTGTATTATTTGATATTACATATAAAGTTAATATATTTTAAATGCACTAAATCACAACTTCATCATCACAACTGAAATTACAAATGTATGCAAATACATGATAGTCCTATACAAGTACAAGATGGTCCCACTGTCAGGGGCGCACTGCTGAGCAGACTGAGGAGCAAGGAACGGAGAGAGACGAGGAGTACATTAATCCAAATGGGTTTAATTAACACAAAAAGGAACACTCACGCTATACATGACATGAACATTCACATACAATACCGGACGCTGAAGCACACACAGGGAACACTATTTATACACATGACAGGATGAGGAGAGGACGAGACACACCTGGGATCAATAGACATAAAATGGGGAACACCTGGAATCAAATAAACCTAATCAGGACAGGAACATGAAACTAACCAAATATGGGCGTAGGAAGGCACATGGGGAGCAAGACACACAAAACACGGAACAAAGTCTGACATCCACTTTATAGGTGTCTTTAAATACTATGTTCTTAGTAATAAACTAATGAATTGTTCGGTACAATCTACCTATTGTGTTCATGTTGAAGTTGAAAACACTTTTGGAGGGAGGTACGTTTATGGGGTAGAGGGAGGGTCAAAAATGAAATTTTAAATGTAACTAAAGTAAATTAGAAGGAGATCATGTTATGAAAGGTTTTCTGATTAAAAACTCATTGGACAAAGTGACAGATAATGAACAAGCTCGCAGTGCCAGTGGACCTTTGATGGATCATAACTTAAAGCCAGGGAAAACGCAAAAACTCTGCTGAGGCAGCCAAGAAATACACATCTCCCATTTATTAGCACTGTGGGCTAACCTCTCATAACCCTCAGCTCTTTAGAGGCCCTCAGTCGAAAACTGCTGTATGACAAAGTGCCATAATACAACTTCAGAAGATACTGACATCTTTTCCTAATGTACGGTAAGGTGAGAGGTAGCATGTGGAATTACAGTCATTGATCTCTGTCGTTACTCTGTGTGTTTCTGCCGTTAAGGGGGATGCATTATTTAGTGGTCGACCACAACCAGGGTAAGTGTGTTTTCTAACGAAGCTCTGGAGTATTAATTAATGTGTACGTGTGAAAGAGTAAACTAGAACAATTTCTGTGGCGTAGACCTTAATGAGAGAGAGAGAGAGTTTGGAAAACTCATTCTTGGAGCAGTAAATTGTACATTAGATTTGCTCTTTTCCGATAAGTTTCTGTCTAGGGTTTCTGAATGGGCCGAGTAAACCCAGCCACATTAGTGACGATACTTTATGGCTTTTTTTGCAATTTAGTATCTAATAACAATGATGAAATGCACAGTCTTCTGTTCATTGTGGATCCCCACAGAAAATATTTAGCTTTTTTAATGTGGACACTGTTCAGTTTGGACTAACAAAGCAAGCAAAAAATGTACCATCGGTTTCCAGTTTCCCAAAAGCATTGTTAGCCAACTATGTTTGCAAGTTCTGTCTGTACCAACATAGTTCAACAATTTGGTGTTTTCCGAATCCATAGTTTCAATGAACATTCACAAGTAGCATCTCAAAGTTGTGTGGTTGGAACTACAGCTCGACCTGTGGTTATAAGGATAGTTTCTTGTTAGTATCAGTAGCTCTAGCATGACAGGGGAACCATAAGGAAACCTTCAAAATAATGGATAATAAAAACAGCGAAGCAGTCCCTAGATGCCATGTTTGTTATCTACAGCCATAATTTGACATTTAAACCAGAACTGTGGTGCGTTTTGCATCGTCGAAGAAATCAACTAGATAGTCACGATTGTTTCCCAAAAAAATGTTGTTATAAATTTGTTGTTCAACCACATTGGTTAATGATGTCACACAGGTAGTAGAGTAATAACTTCTGTGTAAGGTCGAATTAATGTCAGATTTTTTTGCTGTAATTTATGAACATGGCATCTGAGGGTTAATTCTCTTTTTCTCAGTTATTTTGCTTTATTTCCAGATTCAATCATCGGCTCTTTCTTAAATACTACAGTAGAGCATGTATGCACATGCACACTCTTCAAAAATGGCACTTTAAATTTCTTGACAAGCTAAAAGATGTAAATTAAATTTGTATATTAGAAATGAAGGATATAGATTGTACAGAATGTAAGCTTGCTTATTTTACTCAAGTTAAGTATTTATAAAGTCCACATGTCGTACAAACAGGAAACTATGCTTGTAATCACATGTCGAGAGCTGTTGCTCCAACCTCACAACTTTGCGATGCTGTTTGCGAATGTTAATTTGAACTATGGATTCAAGAAACACCAAACTGTTTAACTATACTGGTAATGACGGAACTTGCGACCATAGTTGGCTAATGATGCTTTTGGGAAACACACCCCTGAAGTTATTTTTCCACCACCTGCATGACATAATGAACAGCAGTTCTAACCAACATGGTATGAACGACAGAAGTGCAACGACAGAAGTTTTCGGGAACCAGTTGTAACTAGCTGGTTCGTTTCTGCAACACTGCATCGTACTGTGGTAGTTAAGCAGCAAGTTAGGTAACATGAAAATCACATCTAATCAGAACATATTTGATATTTAAATGTACAGTTAAGTCAAACAGAATTTTGGATGAATAAGATGTGGATGTCTATGTGGCATTGTGTCATTAAAGTGTAGACTTTGTAGAGTCTAGACTTTGTAGAGACATAATTTAAGATCTCCTGGGCTGATTACTCTGCATTTTCAAGGGTGTTTTCATTTTACTACTGTTACCTGTACTGCGTAAAAAGACAAACTTGTGAAAGGATCTCAGAAAATGACAAAAAATATGAAATATTTTGAATTTCCAATAATCATTTTGGCACTTATATGTGAATCCGTTTATGTAGCAGTGGAAGAAAAAGCTTGACTGTCACAGGTTTCCAAAATATAATCATTAGATTGATCGCGGTGGATTCGCCCACAGTGCTGCTATCAGCCCTGCTATTACACAACATGGAGGTGGATAAATTGTTAAAAGATATCTATAGCGTTTTGAATGATTTGAAAATCTTTGTCATAAACCGGCTCAAAAATGATGACAAAAGAGAGGGAAGCAGGGATTGAATCAAAATATAACAGATTTATTTAACAAACAAAATAATAATTGAACACAAATGCCAGCAGAAAGCAACATAACTGGGTGATGCGCGTGAGAGGCAAACTCCCCACACACACACACACACACCAACCAACAGGGGAAAGGTAGGAAGCTTTTATAATGAGGAAAGACTCCGGGCCCAGGTGTCCTCCATCTGCATTCGGGCTGCAGCCCCGCCCCACTGAAACACAAAATTGAACAAAACCACACAGCAGGCAGGTATGCAGCTCCGTTACACTTCAAATCTGCTTTTTGATTTTAAAGGAGATTAAAAAAAAAACAATGTGTTATATATGGACAACTGAAAGGTGAGGTGTGTCATGTAAGTCTCATACAAAGCCCACAGATCTCTCCTCCTCACAGTTAATATCATTAGATAATTGAACCTCTTGTTTTAATGTGCTCTGAGACGAGCCCTTATATGGGTTAGATGTAATGATGGTCAATAAGTGCCTTTAAAATATAATTCCCCTTCTAGAGAACTCGTGCTATATCCTCTAGCGCAGTGGTTCTCAAACCTGTCCTGGAGTACCCCTAGCCCTGCACATTTGGTATGTCTCCCTCATCTATCACACCTGATTCAACTCATCAGCTCATTAGTGGAGACTGCAAGACCTGAAGTGGGTGTCAGATATAGGGAGACATACAAAATGTGCAGTGCTGGGGGTACTTCATGGAGAGGTTTGAGAACCACTGCTCTAGTGTACTATGTCTCTGAAACCTGGCGAGCATTTCAAAAAGTGCCTGCCTCCGTGTCAGAGGTTTTTGAAACCTGAGGACACACATGACTTGTGCATAATGTGTCTGGGTAAGGAGCACGCGCGTCTGGTGCTCGAGGGCTCCGAATGTGCGCATTGTGAGAATTTCACTATGTAGAAGCTCTGATCATGTTTGTCTCTCTTCTCGAGTGAAGAGGGGCAAGCGTCTGTGCCTCGTGGGTCGGGTCCCACTGCTGCCGAGGCACGATGGAAACTCATGGGGATCGCAGGTCGAGTGCGGCTCGGGATCCAGACACTCTTTCTTTAGAGTCATCTGATCCCGATAGCACTCTGCTGGGCTCTTCTAGTCAGAATGATGATGAAGAGATTGATGTGGTTGGTGATGACAATGAAAGTGTTTCAGTCTTCTGGTAGCCCTTTTCTAGGTACATCTGAGGATAGCTATGTGCTAGCTCAATGACTTTATGTCCTATAGGGGACTTTAAGTAGCGGTCTCCTTGAGCCCTTGCCTAAACTGTGCTATCTCCCCTGCTAGGGTTGTAAGCAGGTAGCCCACTTTCTGTTGTTTTAGGCAGTTTTTGAAGGAAGGTCTTACCTGTCTATCCAAGGCTAGCTGTATATGGTTTATCTTGGTCTACGAGCCTTTCATGAGACCCTTAGGATATAGCTATCTGAGGATAGCTGTATTCTAGCTCAGCAACAACTCCCCTTACTTGGGCTATAAGTAGCGATCAATTTGAGCTCTTATCTAGAGGTTTTTCAGTTTGCCTCTTCAGTGGTCTTGTGTATTCAGGGTAGTTTAGCTCACATAGCATAGCTATCTGAACATAGCTGTGTTCTTACTTTGGGTTGGGGTGTTCCCTTTTATCAAATCGGGTTCTCCATTTCCCAAGTTATGTGAGCGGCCCAGGGCGTCAGTGGCTTTTCCCCTTTCTGAGGAAAGGTTAGGTATGTGTCTGTCACCTCCTTAGTCTCTCACCGGGTGGACAGGCATGTGCCTCAGCATGGCATAGTTGGCATTTCATTCCCCATAGTGTCCACTAGAGCAGCGGTTCTCAATTCCAGTCCTCGCATACCCCCGCTCTGCATGTTTTCAGTCCTCGTGTACCCCCGCTCTGCATGTTTTGCATGTCTCTCTTTGTTAACACACCTGATTCAGATCATCATCTCATTAGAAGTGTGCTCCGTGCATGAACTGTGTTCCGATTGACATGGTCCCTACAGAGTGTCCATTGCTCCCTACTCCCTAAGCAGGGGAAATCTGTTGAATATTCCAAAGTTTACTTCACTTCGGAATATTCATTTACAGATTTGCGCTGCGCCGCTGCCTGCAGCGTCTTCACACACATACGAAACTTACTAGAGAAGCGTGAAGTGGGACATAATGTACCTCTTTAAATAAATACAATTTAAATTCACATCTCGCACACTTAAATGCCCTTTGTATGGAACATATACGCTCCCTTCAAACTGGAATCATGGCGGAATATCCGGTAATGTCCACTTCGCAGGGCACTTACAGTCAAATATAACAAACGTCTGAAGCAATAAGAGAAACATACAAAATGTGCAGAGCGGGGATATGCGAGGACTGGAATTGAGAACCGCTGCACTAGAGGATGCAGTGCAAGTTCCCTAGAAGGGGAATGTCTCAGGTTACGCATGTAACCATGATTCCCAGAGAGGGAACAAGATGTTGCGTCCCCTCGCCATGCCTTTGGTCTGTCTGTTTACGTCTCCTTCAGATAACTAAGTTAGTTACGTATTCAGCAGGTGCTCTTTTATACTTCCAGGCACCCGCCTATGACGTCACAGGCCACGTGGACCAATAGGATTTGAGTTTTTGCACATGTGCTTCAGACATGCTGGCAGCATTCCCCATAGTGTCCGCTAGAGGATGCAGCGTCTCGGGGAACCATGGTTACATGCATAAATGCAGGCATAAATGCATAAAAGCATGCTAAACTGTAAAACCTATATTATTTGTGGAAGCAAAATGCATTTAAATAATAAAAAACAATTCATATCCAAAAATAAAAATGTTATATTTAGCTTAATCAGCGCTGGGTAGATTACTTACAAATTGTAGCCAAATTACATGACCAAAATTGTAGTTAATGTAATCCATTACATTACACATTTTAGGTATCATAATTGGACTACTTTTTAATTACTTTTAGATTACTTTTGACCTATCTCGTTTATCACATTGATTTAGGATAACCTTGTACCGTATAAAAATACAAAGAGAAAGAAAAATAATTTTAAAATAGTTTAAATTATTTTAAAATAACTACAATCAAAATAAAACACTTACTAAACATGATTTAATATTTAATTTGTTTACCTGCATGTCCTGTGACCATTAACCAGTCAGAGAACCGTGAACATGCACTTTTTTTTTAAATGTGCAAATCAGGGTGTTTTTGTTAAATTTGTTGCTTCATTTATTACATTATTTTAGTGTTATGCATGTTACCATAATACCCTTTTTTGTAGGTAATAATGTGCACTAGCTATATGAGTTTATTAGTTCTGATTCATGGAATGGCCCGTTTTGATTCACTTTAAGTCCACCATAATGCATTTTGGTGTTCACACTGCAACACTGAAAAAAGCTACCAGTGTGATGTCATGAGAGATGTGCAATGTCAGACAAGCATGGCCATTGTCAGAGTAGTCTATAGCTGCTGCAAATAGATTTTACACCCATCAAACTACTCAATGACAGAACTGCTGGAACTGATGTTATCGTCAGTGATGCACTGCATGCGTGCTGCGGTAGAGGATCAATAATCATTGTGAAACTGCAATTAGGCTTCATCACTAATTAAGCTGTTGTCTTCATGAGTCTTTTCAGACACCCATTTAGTGAAGTAGACAAAGCAGACAGGAAATGGCAGCATATTGTTTCTAAATCAATACAGAAAGATTATACAGCCTGGTAATTTGATACTGTAGAAGCTCATGTTATTGCAAAGTTAACCAGACATGATTTTTTATTTATTTTCAGTATAAAGCATCAGTGTTTCTATCTGTGATAAAAGATTTCTAGATCCTCTTTTATACTCAATAAATGAAAAAGTAAATTGATTTTATTATATTTGTATTTTTTAGACAAATACTTAAAAAATAATACTGCGAGAGACTGTTTTCCAGCTAATGCAACACTGATAAATAATAAATAAGCTTTCTGTGGAAAAATAACAGTGCTTATTCTGATGAGCAATTATTCAGTCTTTGTTTCTTTTCCTAAGAGAACACTGAGTGGTTTAAGAAAATAATGTGCTCTGGTAACTTAACTTCTTGTTTTAATTGAATATGTTGTGATTGTTCAAATAAGACATTCTGGGAATGCCCCTTTTCCCATAAATGAATAAGTATATATTTATACTTGGTACTTTTAATAAACAGAATTTCAACAATACCTTACTATAAAATATAGGCCTATATATTGCCTAAGTTTATTCAACTTATTTTTCTCTAAATTTTATGTTATTCTTTTTTTCCCGCAAAGACGAAAATCTCCCAATGAATGTGTGGAATTAATTGAGCTTTAGAAAACTGAAAATCTGTCCGCTGGGGTCAAAACTAGTTTTATTGACTTACTGGATGTTATTTCTGCTTTAATATCCAAGGGCGGGAGATCATGATCAGGCGCATGATGCAGCTCACCGCCGCAGATACGCGTGCTATATAAAGCCAAGGCGCACCACAACCAGATTACAACCAGCACAAGCTGTCAGACAGAGAGGAAGAGTGCTGCTGAAATCACTTGTCCAGAAGAGACTTCGGAAACAAACACGCCATGGAGGCTGGAGCGAGAGGGATGCACTGGACACTTTTGATACTTTCTTGTCTTTTGGCGGACGGGATGAGCCAAGACTTTGGACAGACCCAGTTCATTTGCACGTCCGTGCCCAAGGATATGGACATATGCGCCGCCACACTGCAGAACAGCGTGCCCGGGGAGGATCTCAAGAGCACGGTCATGCAGCTGAGAGAGACGGTGCTGCAACAGAAGGAAACAATCATGAACCAGAAGGAAACCATCAGGGAACTGACTTCCAAGCTGACAAGGTGCGAAAGTCAGAGCGCGTCCGAGCCCGGAGACGCGAGGGGCGGCGGCGGACGACGGGAGGAAATGGGCACTAAGAACACAATGGGAGATGTGTCGAGGGGTCCGACGGACACACTGGCTCAACTCTCGCGGACTTTACAGTCACTCAAGCAGAGGCTGGAAAACCTGGAGGCATGTTTGTTGTCCTGGAGCGGTTTCTTCAATGTCGGAAACAGTGGATTTATTTGAGAACGCAGATGGAACTGTGTTGTGATTCTCACAACTTTATTTTATTTTAGAATACATCAGCTGACTATGTTCTAAATAAATTGGTTTCCAAACAGTGGCGCATAATCCTCTTTTGAAAGACGCATTACTCGACAGAAAACCGCAGATTAAAATAAAATAGATACATAATAAAATAACTATTGCGAATCTTCAATACCATTGATTTGGCCGTTCTTAAACTAAACATTTAGTCGTATTTTAACTTTTTTTTTAGTTTTTTTCTTAATGAACATCATAACGCATTTAATTGTTATGCATGTAATAATAATAAATAAAATAAAAAAACTTCTGGATTTTGACATGTACATTTAATTTAGTGATGGTTATATTAATATGAAATAATATTTGACTTAAATAATTATTTGTAATTTAAATTATTTGGATATGAAATACATTTTACTCATAGCAGCAGTGTACTTGTTTAACAGATGTCCGAAGCGTTTCTCTCACAAATAGATGTTCTCATTTTTCTGTAGCAATTCAGCCGGAATAACAGCTCCGTCCAGGCGAACAGCTTGAAGGATCTTCTGCAGAACAAAATCGACGACCTGGAGAAGCAGGTCCTGTCCCGTGTGAACGGTTTGGAGGAAGGAAAGCCCGGGCTGCGCAATGAAAGCGAGCAGCGCGGGCGCGTCGACTCCTCTCTCACCTCACTGCACCAGAGAATAACCGATTTAGAGAAAGGTAACCATTCGCATTTCTGCTCCACCTATCACACATACATGTTGTGTAGATGCATTTCATGACCTGTTTTTCTACGTGGGAAATATTCTTGGAGATGCCAGCGTGGGTAATAAATTGCCGTAGTGTCGCAGGAGAGGAGGGGGTCCACAGAGCTGCATTGCTTTGCATATCCAATTCCACCCAGCCAGCTTTACAGCATGATTTACAGATCGGAACCAGAGAGTTTTTGCAAGCTCATGAATTTTGTGAATTTCCATTCATGTGAATCACGTTTTTCTCAGTCATTACAATGCTTAATGTCCCACCACCTTTTAAAAGGCATTAATAGGATATGAATTTTCATCATTTACTCGCCATCTGTGAATTACAGAGATACTTTGCAGAATGTCTGCGCTGAGCTTTACCATCCAAACAGATGTGTACAGCAATTCACATCGTCAAGCTCCAAAATGGACAAAAAAGTAGTCTCGTGTACTGTATTCCCACTCATTCTAAGCCATGTTATAAATATGTGCAATGAACACATCAAAATGTAAGGTATTTGCTGAAAATCATCTGTAGCTCACACATTTGATGTGACTTCAATGATCAAAGCAATCAAAATTGGTAATGAAAACATGGAACTAATATGGAACGTAATGCGTTTGAAATGAGGCAAGGTCAGATCGAGCTGCAACGGAAAAGTGCACGACCCGAGTTGTCAAAAGCATGAGAGACATCAATTGAAGAAATTATGTTTTATATCTTGATACGCTATGTTTAAATGCGTACACGTACAAATTAGATTTGAGAGGTACAGCAAATTAAAAGATTGCAGTCTAACATGCAAAGGTACTGTAAATGCATGCAACATGCAAATGTCTTCCATGGACGAGAGAATATTGTGTGGGTTTAGAACAACTGGAGGGTCAGTAAACTATATGACAGAATTGAATTTTTGTTTGAACTATTTCTCTACCTCAGTAATGATGCCCATTGATTGTGGCTTTTACTCCTTGTTACGAGCATCTAACACAAGGGTAGAAATAAACGAAATAAACCTGACAGCACTAGAGTGCTTGTCTTTCCCCAGGCAGAAAGAACCAAATAAATCAATAAAGGTGTTTTATATATATATAAATAAATATTCCCTAGAAATATACTTTAAGTACACATGATACCTTGCATTTTGCTTTCATTGTGATGTATGGATCAATTTATGGACAGCAATAAAACAAGTTACTGAGAATTATGTATAGAGATTTCGTATACTGTATTTGATAACATTACTTTGACAGTTTGCCCTTTTTAGTGCTATACTGTAGACTGATTATTTAAATGTATTCATGTATTTATTTTTATAATAACAGGCCAAAAGGAAAACAGACCACTGGATAAATTTCAGCTGACGTTCCCCCTGAGGACCAACTACATGTATGCTAAAGTCAAGAAGAGTCTGCCGGAGATGTACGCCTTCACTGTGTGCATGTGGCTCAAGTCCAATGCCTCTCCAGGAGTGGGGACGCCTTTCTCTTATGCAGTCCCTGGACAGGCCAATGAACTGGTTCTTATTGAATGGGGAAACAACCCAATGGAAATGCTTATCAATGACAAGGTATGTTCACGCTGAACAATATTGAGAAAAAGATTAATTGCCATTAGGGAAATTCAGAAATGCATGGTTTTTCTTTGCATTTAAATTCATAATTTCCTTTGTATTCCTTTAAAGGAGATAGACAGACAGACAGATTGGTAGGATGTTGCTAGATGGTATCTAATGTGTTGCAAGAACATGTTGCTTGCAAAGTTGTTATATGCTAGCATGTTGTGTCAATTTAGTGTAGTTACAAACTGAATACTCAAAGCAGGCAGTCTGCGCTGCATCAAAATGAACATGATGTTTAAGTTTCTACTGGTTTTTGCCCTCTTTTGATGTAGGTTGCTAAGCTGCCTTTCCTGATCAATGATGGGAAATGGCATCACATTTGTATCACATGGACCACTCGAGATGGAGTGTGGGAAGCTTACCAGGATGGTGTAATGAGAGGAAATGGGGACAGTCTGGCCCCATACCATCCAATCAAACCACAAGGGGTATTGATTCTGGGACAAGAGCAGGTATGCATCCTCTGTTTAACCTTAATTCACTCATCAATATGGAAAAGTATGGCGTGGTAGTTCAGGATGTTACACAACAATGATTTAATGATGAGTGAAGAATACACAGTGGCTCTGTTCCAAAAACATAGTGAGCTGCCCACGTAGCTGTATGTTAAGGCATTGTAGGCTTTCTCTCAGGCATAGGCTGTTCCAAAAGTTAGGAAGTTTAACTGCTGCTTTGTAAAACACCTAGTTTTGGCTAAATTGAAAGGCAGCATGTAAACTTTTCACATAAGGCAATGCCAGCTAAGGGTGTGCAATATTGCCAAAAAATAGTATCTCGATATTTTGGGGGATTTCTTTTTTTTTTATAGCGATAATTAAACAACATTGTACTGATACCTTGGCTTGTTTAAATATGACACTAAAACCGCCAGTAGGTGGCGGCAAGTCCCTGTCTTAATAAGTGATTAATTGAATCATTCATTCAAACGACTCATTCAAAACAGCTGATTAATTTAGCAACAAAGCAAGTGACTGTCTTAACAACTGGATCATTGAATCATGACTCATATTGTATCTAAAATGAAACTCACTCAATGTACCACTAAATAACTTCTTGTTTGTTGAACTGTTTTATAAAATGAATGTCACATTTGCGATTGTGTTCAAGCGCCGATATTTGGGAAAACCACTCTTGCTTGTGTGAATTTTATTAACTAGCCTATATCATATTTAAAAAAAAGAAAATAAAAAAAAATCCGTTTTTTTTAACGGACATCCAGGGATGTTTTTGCTTTCGTAACTTTCGTAACCTATAGGCATTCTAACTGAATACTAATAGGGTTCATCACGCAGTGAATGCTTTTGGACTCTAAAGATGTGTTTTTATTTGTATATTTTTGCATATACATACTGGATAATGTCGTCATTAAAACAACGATTATTATATTATCTTAGACGACAAATATCGCACACCTCTAATTGCAGCTGATATATTTTTTTTTTTGTCTTTTATGCTTATTAGTGGAGCAAATTATTATTTAGCTTTTTAGTACTAAAACTCAAATCAATTGTAAGTTTGCGTAAGGGGCGCAGTCTATATGTGACCCTGGAGCACAAAAGCAGTCATAAGGGTCAATTTTTCGAAATTGAGATTTATGCATCATCTGAAAGCTTGTTATAATAGGACAATATTTGGCCGAGATACAACTATTTGAAAATCTGGAATCTGAGGGTGCAAAAAAAAATCAAAATATTGAGAAAATCGCCTTTAAAGTTGTCCAAATGAAGTTCTTAGCAATGCATATTACTAATAAAAAATTAAGTTTTGATATATTTTCAGTAGGAAATGTACAAAATATTTTCATGGAACATGATCTTTACTTAATGTCCTAATGATTTTTGGCATGAAAGAAAAATCGATAATTTTGACCCATAAAATTTATTTTTTGGCTGTTGCTACAAATATACCCCAGCGACTTAAGACTGCTTTTGTGCTCCAGGGTTACATATAACATCACTGTCCATGTGGAATTTTCACTTGTGAGGTTGCATTTTAGTTAGGATGCTGCTCTAAGGTGTGGTCACATTAGCGAAATATCCACGAGGTTTCACATGCAGCCGAAAAAGGTTCAATGTCTATTGTCAATACACAGAAGTCAGTTTCAAACCAAACAGCTTTCTGTTGGTCAACAAATCAAATCGTTTGCCCCGATCTGAAATTCCTGATCAGGTGGATTCCTATTGATTTCACCCACGAAACAATGGCAATATCACCGCACCTTTAGAAGACAATCAAAGGTTTAGGAACAGAGCCAATTATAAGAAGATCTCATTGAAAACAGTCCATTCTAAAACACTCTATAAAACAACCAATAGACAATATTTTGGCGCATTTGAAATGCAGAGACCTTCAAAGACGCCTGTAGGGATGAAAAGCACATATGAATCATTTATGGGCAGATTAGCTTCAAAGGTTAACAGGGACCAATCATATGCCTTTGAAGGCATTCAGCGTTTATCTTATCAGCATCTCAAATAAATGTTATCCACCTGCAGGATACTCTCGGCGGAGGGTTTGATGCTACTCAAGCGTTTGTCGGTGACATGGCGAATTTCAACATCTGGGACCGAAAACTGTCCGTGGGAGAGATTTATAACCTGGCCACATGCAGCAGCAAAGCACAAGTGGGGAACGTCTTCTCTTGGTTGGAAACCAGCATTGAGGTCTACGGAGGGGCTTCGAAATGGACATTTGAGGCCTGTCGCCAACTGAACTAAAGAGCACAGAAATCTCCCAGCCAATGAGAGATATGAGTTTCCAGGTGTCTGTTACCAAATCATGCATCCTTAAAGAACATTGTCAATCAAGAACAAACATAGACATCAAAATCAACTGGAATTTTCTAGATATTTCAATATTTCTTGTCTCGTAACACCTAAAACAATCACGTTTTTGTCATTTGTTTCTGGATCTTGAAGGCAAATGCTGGTGTTGGTCTTAGTTTGAAGGCACCGTGGTTCTGCTCTTCTCTGGTTGTCTGTTGGGCAAGCAACGCCTTACCGGAAAACTACTTAACATGATACGGCTCAGACTTCCATCTTTACAGCCTGGATCATTAGACCACTTCCTTCGAAGAGGAAGCCATTTAGTCTCGCAGTAGATTTCTGAACCACTTAGGTTAATGTTCCCCATCAGGATTATTAGATAGATCTACCCACTGCCTGGGATACTCACTGTGAACTTCGGATGTAGAATGTAAAAGAAGCAAAGCTGAGTGTGTTCTTTTCTTCTTTTTTTTTTCTCTCATGCTTTTGTTCTGTCTTTTCACCTCCTGCTTAAGCATTTTTGTTCATTCTTTTTTTGTTGGTGTGTCTGTGTATGTGTGTGTGGGTTTGTAAAAAAAAAAAAATAACTTGATAATTGCCAACATATTTTAAGCCTGGGTACCTTGGGCTGTTGAAAAGATCAGATCTCGACACCTTTGTCATTATTTGCAGTGTACTTCTATTTATCTCTTTCTTTCCTTGTATAACTACAGAAACGTTATGTTGATTACACCTCGTAACAATTTAAACGGTCTGCAAGAATAGGCTGGTAATTCAAAGTCGTTTTAATTGTGCCGTGTTCGGCAGGTGTTTGTATTTTTCAAGGAATGTTACGTGTACAGAAACGGCATGAACATCTAAATGCTGCAACAGCATCAATGAAAAAACAGCTTTTAATTAGCTCATTTTGGGTTGAGATTTTATACTGTATTGTTATATGCTAAAAGCATGGCAGCACTGAAAGATGAAAAAGGTCTACATTTTGTAATAAAATTGTTATATCAAAAATAGAAAGTGTGATAGTGCCTTTAAATGATTTGCAATGAACAAATGCATGTTTTGTACAATGAGTACAGTCAATGGATATGGGGGAAAACACACTACTGTTCAAACGTTTGGGTTTAATAAGATAAATTAAATTAATTTTATTCAACAAGGATGCATTAAATTGATCAAAACTGACAGTAAAACATTTGCTACCAAAATTAGATTTTAAATTAATGCTATTCTGATAACTTTATTTTCATCAAAGTATCCTGAAAACAAGTATAATAGTTTTCACAAATAAATTAAGCAACAAAACTGTTTTCAACATTGATAATAATAATAAATGATTCTTGAGCAGCAAATCAGCATATTAGAGTGATTTCTGAAGGATCACACACTTGTCCAGTAATCTATAACTCAATGCAAGCACTTCTGGCTACCCAAACTTGATATCATTCATTGCTGCATTCTAAAATGTGTCAGAACACAATTCATAACACAATGCAAGTAGCACTGCTGCTTCTTACAATTTAATTTAAACCAGGGATTGTGTTGCCGTTTCTCATAAAGTTTACAAGCAACTGGGGAAAAGCAAACTTTTAAACGCAGTTGGCACTTAGTTACATTACATTCTGTCGAATGCCCAAACATTTTGTCCCAGACCTAAGAATTTAAGTCACAACCCTACAGCAACTAAATAGTAATGAGAACACTGTTGATCTCTTCATTTAGTGGTTCTGTTCCAGAACATACATATACTAGAAGTACATAATATACACACATTACACAGAAATATTAATGTTTTTGACAGAATCTGATACTCTTATTCACCAAGATTGCATTAAATGGATTGAAATACATTTCCAGAACAATACTAATGCTGCAAATCACTGTACTGCTAATTTATAATTAATATTTTTTATCGAATTGCAATATTGAACTGTGTGATTTAATGATCTTTCAGCTCAAACCTTTGTAAAAGCCCACCTGAAACCCAATCTTCTGTTCAACAAAGAAGGTACATTTTCCTTCCTTGGTTTGCAACATACTGTAACTCCTTGATAAAATTCTATGATTTTTAAAAATTAAGGTGATTCCACGCATACGTTTACCAAGAAATTGAACATTTCTAAAAAAAATTTGCCCCCTTTGAAGAGGGCAAAGACCCAGAACTGCTCAAGCAGAGATACACAGCAGAATAAAAGAACTCAGGGATGCTGGACTTTAAATGACATGTTTAAAAAGCTGAAACTGGAAAATAAAAGAAGACGATAAATGAGCAAAAGAACAAACAATGGATGGTGAGTGACTGACAAGAGTACTCTGGACAAATGAGTTTGAGGGGTTTAAATCAAGGAAGAGAGCGCATGTGAAATGCAACAAATGAAAGGATGCTTGATGCCTTCTGTCAAGCATGAATGAAGTGTAATTGTATGGGGCTGCTTTGGTGCTGCTGAGCTGGGAGACTGATGCAATGTGCAAGGAACAAGAAAGGTTACCATTCTATTTCACAATGTCATGCCGTCCCCTGTGGTCAGTGCTTGATTGGTTCAAATTTCATCATGCAGTAGTACGAAGATCCAATGCATACCTCTGAGCAATGCTAAACCTATTTGAGGAAGAAACAGGGAGTTTCTGAGAGTACTGAGTACTGTCTTTGATGGACTAGCCTGCACTATTGCCTGATTTAAACCACACTGAACTCCTGTGGGACGCGCTTAAAATTCAAGGAATAGAACAATTCTATCTAGGCAGCACTGAAAGATGAAAAAGGTCTACATTTTGTAATAAAATTGTTATATCAAAAATAGAAAGTGTGATAGTGCCTTTAAATGATTTGCAATGAACAAATGCATGTTTTGTACAATGAGTACAGTCAATGGATATGGGGGAAAACACACTACTGTTCAAACGTTTGGGTTTAATAAGATAAATTAAATTAATTTTATTCAACAAGGATGCATTAAATTGATCAAAAGTGACAGTAAAACATTTGCTACCAAAATTAGATTTTAAATTAATGCTATTCTGATAACTTTATTTTCATCAAAGTATCCTGAAAACAAGTATAATAGTTTTCACAAATAAATTAAGCAACAAAACTGTTTTCAACATTGATAATAATAATAAATGATTCTTGAGCAGCAAATCAGCATATTAGAGTGATTTCTGAAGGATCACACACTTGTCCAGTAATCTATAACTCAATGCAAGCACTTCTGGCTACCCAAACTTGATATCATTCATTGCTGCATTCTAAAATGTGTCAGAACACAATTCATAACACAATGCAAGTAGCACTGCTGCTTCTTACAATTTAATTTAAACCAGGGATTGTGTTGCCGTTTCTCATAAAGTTTACAAGCAACTGGGGAAAAGCAAACTTTTAAACGCAGTTGGCACTTAGTTATATTACATTCTGTCGAATGCCCAAACATTTTGTCCCAGACCTAAGAATTTAAGTCACAACCCTACAGCAACTAAATAGTAATGAGAACACTGTTGATCTCTTCATTTAGTGGTTCTGTTCCAGAACATACATATACTAGAAGTACATAATATACACACATTACACAGAAATATTAATGTTTTTGACAGAATCTGATACTCTTATTCACCAAGATTGCATTAAATGGATTGAAATACATTTCCAGAACAATACTAATGCTGCAAATCACTGTACTGCTAATTTATAATTAATATTTTTTATCGAATTGCAATATTGAACTGTGTGATTTAATGATCTTTCAGCTCAAACCTTTGTAAAAGCCCACCTGAAACCCAATCTTCTGTTCAACAAAGAAGGTACATTTTCCTTCCTTGGTTTGCAACATACTGTAACTCCTTGATAAAATTCTATGATTTTTAAAAATTAAGGTGATTCCACGCATACGTTTACCAAGAAATTGAACATTTCTAAAAAAAATTTGCCCCCTTTGAAGAGGGCAAAGACCCAGAACTGCTCAAGCAGAGATACACAGCAGAATAAAAGAACTCAGGGATGCTGGACTTTAAATGACATGTTTAAAAAGCTGAAACTGGAAAATAAAAGAAGACGATAAATGAGCAAAAGAACAAACAATGGATGGTGAGTGACTGACAAGAGTACTCTGGACAAATGAGTTTGAGGGGTTTAAATCAAGGAAGAGAGCGCATGTGAAATGCAACAAATGAAAGGATGCTTGATGCCTTCTGTCAAGCATGAATGAAGTGTAATTGTATGGGGCTGCTTTGGTGCTGCTGAGCTGGGAGACTGATGCAATGTGCAAGGAACAAGAAAGGTTACCATTCTATTTCACAATGTCATGCCGTCCCCTGTGGTCAGTGCTTGATTGGTTCAAATTTCATCATGCAGTAGTACGAAGATCCAATGCATACCTCTGAGCAATGCTAAACCTATTTGAGGAAGAAACAGGGAGTTTCTGAGAGTACTGAGTACTGTCTTTGATGGACTAGCCTGCACTATTGCCTGATTTAAACCACACTGAACTCCTGTGGGACGCGCTTAAGTGTAAGGTCAGAGTTGCTACAGAAGGCGTGGGTTGAAATTTACCCTCAAAACCTCACAGCTAGAACATTTCTGAAAGCTGTAATAGCTGCAAATGGAAAATTCAAGGAATAGAACAATTCTATCTTACTGAGTACTGTCTTTGATGGACTAGCCTGCACTATTGCCTGATTTAAACCACACTGAACTCCTGTGGGACGCGCTTAAAATTCAAGGAATAGAACAATTCTATCTATCTATCTATCTATCTATCTATATCAACGTGCCAGTTTCCATCTAAACATGAACATGTTTAGGTAATTCCAAGCTTTTGAATGCTAGTGCACATCATGCTGCTCTAAATAACATACAGTCGAGCCATTACTGGACATATTGTGTTTCCTCCACATCATCCTGAAATATATGCCACATCATCCTGATATATATCTTCCAGTATCCCTCCTATTCACAAGTGTATTGCACAGATGTATGTATCTCCACCTTGAGAGGAGCTCAAACCTGACCATTCCTTCCCTTTGGGCTTCCCTCTAAGATCTACTGCTGAAATCTAATCATGGTAAACTGACCCAAGCTTCCATATAGCAGCTACTGCACATCCAACCCAATCTCATGCGAAAACGTAACTATGATGTAGTGATATTGTATGAATTTGTACAATATGAAACGCATGAAAACTGTAAAAGTGTAAGCCCCCTACGTGTGGGGTGTAAGCAGATTGGCCAAAAGCATAGGAATGAGACTATACAAATTCATACGGATTAGCCACAAATTTGCTACAACATAAAACGATTACAAATTGCCAAACATGTTACAAATTGTGTTGGCACATCTAGCCTGATTAAGTTGGGTTTTTCACAAGGGGTGTGAATTTTGACTAAATATCATTAAAATAAACATGCACATGTGATGCAAAGGTTGTTTCAAAAGGTAAAAGCTTTGATAGACCAAGCCGACAGTTGGTCGTCAGCCAACATCGGACCAACGTTGAGCATCTCTCAGTTCAGATTTGATGTTATGTTCCACAACGGTGGCACTAGTCGGACCCTGACGCTGGCTTTTTTGCCTGATTGAGCTTATTGAATCGCTCTGGGGTTTCCCAAAAGCATTGTTAACTAACTATGATTGCAAGTTCTGCTAAACTCTGTTGGTTACAATGAAACTTGTAACCATAGTTGCTTTTGGGAAACACACCCCTGACTGGCTGTTTAGCTTAGCAAACCAGTGCACTAGAAGAAAAATAAAAGTGATGAAATCAAGTAAACAATGAAGTCAAGGGGTCAAACACAGAACGCTCTAATGATCGTTGATGAGTATTCCAATACGCAAATATTTTCATATAGACATGTTTGTCTGGAATGAAGAAAGTGAAGACCAACTGGTCAACATGAGTTACTGTATATTCAAAATGGTAAGCAAGTTCTGCTTTGTTTATGGTTTGTATATCCACAGTCCTAGGCTGTGTCTGAAATCGCCCCCTATACCCTTAAATAGGGCACTATTTGAGGGAACAGCCATTTTTAGTGGTGTCCGAAACCATAGTGGACGTTCTCGAGTGCACTCATTCATTACCACAATGCACTGCAAAAACGAGTGTACAAGTGGTGCACGCTCAACGGCTAGAGAATGCCCATAATGGGAATAGTGAATGAGGGTATAGGGGGCGATTTCGGACACAGCCCGAGTTTTTCATTTACCTTTTTGAATGATGAATATAGACTACTGCCACCTGCTGGTATGGAGAGTTACTTCCACTCACTCAGGCACAGAATGTATGTTCTAGTTGGCCATTGACTGTAGTCTTTGTGTGTTCAAGCACAACTTTTTAGCCCAGATGCATGCATCTCAACTGGCGCCACTGCTAGTTCTTTGATGTTGGTTTGGTGTCTTATGGGCTTAAGACGTCTTCTTTTGGCCAAATTCTAAGGCAGCATCAAATGTATCCTATAAAGCATTGCGACAAAATCAGTAAAAATATTCACCCAAGATGGCAGATGAAGTGAAAAAAAAATTTATATTATCCAAATTTCTGTTTTACCCAATTTCTCTGTGTGCGTTTTAAAGTACCACAACTTTATGAAGAACTACACTACCCAAAACGTTATTTTGAGTTGCTGCCTGATAGAGTGTTCCAAATTGGTAATTCATGAAGTTCCATGTTGCATAGGATGTTCTCTTTGAATATGATGCCTGCTAGGTTATGGAACAAAGCTTGCATTTTCTCCAAACCTTTACATCTTGCAGTTGATTTCTCCTCTGTGGGTCGATTGCAATGAATCTGCAGTGGATGCAACAAGCTGGAGGCAACATGCGCAACTGAAGTGACTGAGATCCTAGAATAGCTCATTTTTGAGCAGAACCTCAAGTTTCACCAGCATATAACGCATGCAACTATGCAACAACAAACTCACGCCCCCAAATACATCCATGCCAGCCTGCCAGATCAACAGCTGCTTGTTTAGGCATGCATGGAAAACCTTTATCCAACTTCCTGCCAGCTAATTCCGGGATGAAAGTCTGGGTACCATCTTGCATATTAAAGAGACCCTTCCTAGAAAAGCATGCACGCAGGTGCCCATTTTTTCCAGTTGACCCAGGGGCCTGTGCAGGCTGTGCAAAGGCTGCTTGAACTATGATGGGATGCAAATTTTTTTCTTCTTTTGCTACCAGCACCTGATTAGAATTCCTAATCGCTGGCGTATCCCCTGGCTGCACTCCCAATGGTGACCCATGAAAAATGTATGATCAGTATAAGTAAACAAAATCTTAAAGTAGGTTAGTAGAATGGGATAAATAGGATAAATGGATAAACTGCCATGGTTTTATTGACATTGAGCCTGATCCATATAGATGTATCCCCACAGATTACCTTTCTGGGTCAAGAGTTAAGGGGACGGATGGTATTTCAGTCAATGAGAGAAATCTTCAAACATGTGGGAGGACAAAACATCTATATTTATTAGGAGAGTGAGGGTATATCAGTGCGTCACAATGAATAATCTGTTCCTTGATGAACCGTTCATCCACAGCTTTATCAGTGCCCCGATTGCCCATGAGAACAGCTTGAAGGAAGCAGTGAATTTCCCAGAGGAGCTGCAGAAAGGTTATTCGAAATCGTTTCTACTCCCCACAAATCATTACAGATGATTTAGTCATATAATCTGAGCCCATTTCAGATTTGAGAGTTTATTGACTGTGGAAACTGGATGGAAGTCGGTTTACACGGATTCAGGCAAATTCTTTCATTTAGACTAAGATGTTTTAGAAGTATTGTATGAAGATTATTCTTACAGATGTTAGTGTTGGTCTTTCAGTGGTTCATGAGATAAAAAAGATTTCTGATCGACTGAATCTCATCACATGGGTTGTTGTAGTGTGTTATTCAATATTACATAGCTATAATATACAATAATCTTCAACTTCATTAAATGTGTAATTTCAAATATATTTAAATACATGTCAAACAAGTTTCACTAGAAATTACATTAAAGTATATTTTAGTTTAAATGCTTGTTAGTAAATTTGTCAGTACACTTTAACCATATTTCAATTATTATAATTATGAAATTACGTATAAATTCATACTGAAGTCCTACTTATGTGGGTACAAAATACAAACAACACAAAAAGCAAAGTTCAGCTATAATATAAATGTAATCTATAATATTTTCATTTAATTGACATGCAATTAAGTGTCTGAAAACATTACATTGTTCATGCTTAAATATATATATTTGTTAAGTATATTACTTCTGTAATACGCACTCTTTTTAAGAGTATGATAAAGTGTACTTCTTTTTCACATGGGTGTATTTGGGAAACATAATGTGCTAGCTATGAAAATAAGCATATCACTTTAACCTTTGGAGTCAACTGTGTAATTTTTATTTTTTTTTATTTTTTAGAAAAATTACAATTTAATACAAACTGATTCGACTAGTGGGTTTTAAGTTTGAGTTTACAGTAGCTCAGGTCTACAAGGTCAAAATGGCCATAGATGAAGAAACACTCACATACTGTATGCTTAAGCAGTTTTGTTCTGTCAGTATTCCATTCCTTAGTCAGTGTTGGCACACAAAAAAGCTATCAATCAATACAATCCATAATCCCATTTCCGCTCCTCTCATCTCGCCTTCACTTCTGCGCTCATTCTCAACACTCCATGCAAACTTCATGAATAATTGATTTCACTCCAACAGGGGAAATTTGTTTCTGATACAGGGCATCATGCCAGCTCTTGACAATCCACTCCATGTTCTGGGCAGAAGACAAAAGACCTTCAGGAAAACTTCAAACAAGGACACTTTAAGGACCTTCTCTTCAGTTTAACTAGGCAGAGTAGATATTCAATAGATAAATCACATTACCTTTGCATATACTGCTGACACTCATTTGGTTGTTCATTTGGTCTCCAGAGGTGAACTCTAATGCTGATGTTTTGAAGAACTGTTCCAGCGCAGCATTCTAACTTGAAATGGGACCCCATAACTGACAAATCTGGACATGACTGGAACTCAATCGAGTTAGCTAACAACATGCCACTTTAAAGCATATTCATACAACTGTAAAGTTAATTAAAATAGACATGCACACATATTGAATAAAATAAAAGAATAGTGATATTCCAACAGAAATACAAAGTTCTGTCATGAAATTCTAGATGGTGCAGGCCGATAGGTCCTAACTCAATCTAATATAATCTCATCATTATTCACCTGGCGCAGATGATTGGTTTTTGTTGCATCAACATCCAATGAACTTGCTTCTCAATACTTGGCTAGTGCTTGCCGTAGCAGTTTGCAGCGTGCTTCAGAAACCCTCCATCTTCCCCAGCTCCACCTGTATAGATCAGCTATGGGGAAATTTCACATATGTTAAATGTGTGTGGTAATTTCACATTTGTTATAAATGAAGCAGCAGTATTTCTTGCATGTTTACAGCAGCATGTCTGTGGATGTATTGGCAGTAGCAAGTCTCGGTAGTGTAGCAGATCTATTCCACCAAGACCAAACACATTAACATTGCCATGCATATTACCATACTAATATTTCCGAGAGTTGTCATGACAGAAATATATAGTTCAGTCATGAAACTCTAGATGGCGCATTCTGATGGGGTGTTAACATAACTGATGATGTTCAGAGAGTTAAACGACTTAGCACAAGCTGATTGGTTCATGCTGCATATGCAGCCACTGAGCTTACTGCCTTGCATTTATATAGCTGACTAGCATTCACTTGAGATTCCTGCAGCGCGATTTCAGAGTTCTCTGAAACCCTTCACCTTCCCCAGCTCCACCTGTATAGATCTGCTACGGGGTTATTTTATATGCTATTTGTGCAGCTGCAGCATGTCTTAAATACTCACGGCACCGTATCACCATACGCATTGGCAGTAGCAAGTTCCTGTACTTGCTTGCAGCAGCAGCAATCTACAACTACAGCAATAAACAACAGCAGCAGCAATTCAGCAGCAGCGTAGCAGATCTGTTCCACCAAGACCAAATACATTAACATTGTCATATCCATCACCATGCTAAAATGTTCCGAGAGTTGTCATGATTGAACTATTTTAAAAGCAATAATAAAAGACCTTGCTGTCCTCCACACATAACAAACATCAAAATCCATTCAGACGGTGTAGCCTAAAGGCTTATCTAGGTATATGTAAAGCAGCATCAACTCAGTAACTATTTTTATTTTGTTTTGAAAGCATATTGTATTCTCATTTGAGAGCTTCATGTGATCAAGGTTTAGATTAGCCAGAGTTATTCTCAGTTGTCGCTCCTGATATTTGCCAGTAATATGATTTGCACACTGTAAGCTGTTCTCTTCAGAAGTACTGCAGGTGTTGGACAGATTGTTATAGACAAGAAGAAGCTGCTCTCTTGCTTTGTAAGCTTCGGTGCAACTAGAGACAGAAAAGTTACAGTATATGAGTGTCACAAACAGGCAAGAGACAAGAGAAGTTCAGGTAAACAGAAGGGTTTATTGACAATGCTGTGATGGTCAGGAGTGAAGGCAGGTGAGTATGAGAGATATCTGAAAGTTCTGGGTTTCTTAGCTTCTTGGTAATCTGGGTTCTGATCGTTGCAGGAATCCTGGAGACGAACCGGGGATGGGGAGAATCGGGATCACGGAGACGTAATAGACTTCTGGAGGTAAGGAAACAACAGGTAGTTGTGTAGGTAAAGAGTCTGGCAATGTTCAGGTAGTGAACGGTAGACCAGACACTGGAACACTGTGTGGAGTGAGAAGATATAGAGGGCTTGATTGGTGATGCAGGTGCAGGTGATCAGAATTCGGGTGATTGGGATCTGGTGTGTGTCGGAGGAGGTGACTGTGCTGACGTGAGTGATTGTGATGATTTCCTGACAATGAGATGCTGAAGCGTCCTGGGAACATCAGAGAATTTAGTTCATGCTGGACTTTGCCAGCAGGGCTGGTCTGGCTGGAGGTGTCTAAAAAAATCAAAAATAATTCTGCTGGAGACAATCAAAAATGCATTTACTTGTTTTGTACATAATGTACCATCATCATTTAGAGATTCACACAAGCAAGGTTAAAAAAGAACAAAATGGAAAATGCACTACTTATTTTGCCACTTTTTTCAATAATGATTACTTTACTTCAACCCCCTTAACCATTGAAATAACATTAATGCATGCTTTAATAAAAAAAAAAAAAGCTTTATTCTTCCCATTTGCGCTCAAAAATATTAGGTAACTAGTGACAGTAAAACACCAACAACTTTTCCCTCTTTTTACACAAAGTTTGATTACAGAGCAGATTATGGACTGATAAACACTTATTTCATACCGTTCCTTCCACAGATACTATGTTATGACCTCTAAACACTTTTACCATAATGTATGATTTGTAAACCAATACATTTTACATTTGCATCACATAATCAGCTCCATATGTATGGCTTTTCTGATATAGTAAACTTGCTCGGTAGCTCACCTGGTACAGCACTGCTCTGTGATGTGGAGCACTCATACGAGTCCAATGAAACACAAGTCATGAAGAGCACATAAACTTTTAAAAATAAGCTAAAATGACATGGTTGCTTCAGCAAGTGTATTTTTGTTAACAGTGTTGGTTTTGGTCAGGTTTAGTGTAGCTGGTTCATTGTGTTCAAATGTGATAGAGCATTAACCTTTTTGCGACACTCAACGGACATTTCTGAACTGCCACGATACATACAACATACAACCAATACAATTTTTCCAGATTTACATGAATCTGGTTTGGATAAAACTGAAAGTGCCACTCAGTGGACATTTCACTTTGAAAGTGTCACAAATTCTGCAAGAAACAACATGATATCATTTTGCAGAAATGTCACCACAGGCATATTTTTCCAATGGGCCTGGGTTGCTTTTGTGTATAGTTTATTGAATAATTTGTATGATTTCTTACATGCTTCTAACATGTATACAAATAATGAAGAAGAAATGTGGGATTATTTTCACGCTTAAGCCATTACACAACAGATCAGAACCCAGTCCCCATTTTCTTTCTTTTTGCTTCTGTAATGATGATTCAGTTTGCTGCTTTGCTTAGTTAAACACTGTGTGCGTTGTGTTGTTGTCATAATTTTTATGGCTATATGTATTTATCAACCGACACCAAATGCCTGATGATGCAAATATATTAAGGCAAGTCATGAGGCATCAGCTGGCACCACAGGGAAGATCCTACACAGGTCTTACACAATTTTCCCATGATTTGGGCATCATGCCAACAGCACTACTCTATATTCAGGTCAGGCAAGAGCACAGGCAGCCATTTCTCAACAGTTAGTCATGCCCAGGAGAGAAACTTGCACGCAGATTTCCTGAGATTACCGGTGAGGCACGATAGGTCATTCGATCTTGTCAGTTCTCTTTATATCACTGTGGGTAAGCTTGTCCAATCATAATATAAGCTACATAACTTTAACACAGCATTCCCTTTAATAATAATAACAGCTCATTCATATGATAAATCTTCTTGTTTCGCAGTTTGTCTTACATTAATGTTCTTACATAAGCAGATCAAAGTATAGCAGAGCTTCTGAGACTTAAAACTAGCCTTCGAGAACACACAGTCAGCATGGATGTGTCCTCCAGGACCGACAAAGGCAAAATAGCTCACTATGGGCAAACCAAGAAAGGCGTTATCCTGCTTAAAGTGCATGGGATTCACTCAAATTTCCATGTCCGAAATCCCCCCTCAGCCTCTTGGAGGGGTCGAGGACATTATAGGCAAAACCAAAGCACACCCAAATGTAAAACCAAGCAATTGTGATAAGCACAATATTTGGTGAATGTGGAACGTTTGTAGATTTATCACACTCAGGAAAGCATTGCAACTCCTTGCCAGATGATAAATGACTGCAGGAAAGCTAAATCCGGACAGATTAATCTACACAGACCCATAGAAAACTCAGTAACTCTCAGAAGAGCTTAATTTGTTCAAGGTTTTGTCATCACTCATCAAAAGCTCACATTTAATGATGCACTCTAATTTTTTTACTCATTAAAAAAAGTACTTATTATCATTATGCATATGAGAGGACTAGAAAAAACAATTTGTATTAAACAGCTTTTTACAAATAATTACAAATATTCTGAGATCACATGTCCTGCCGTGTCTTGCATTTCGACTGAGTAACGAAGAAGAAGAAGAAACAGCTGCAACAACAGGAAGTTGCTAAATAATAAGCATAAAACTACATCTAAACAAACAAACCAAATATGTATGTAAGTTACTTGATCATTTGAACTGTGTTATTTGCTATAGTCATAGTTATAGCCACCGTGCTGCAACTATTTAATCGAGCCATCGAGAAGGTTTGTGCCAGAACAAACCAACAGGAATGTGTGAAAATCTGTTGGGATTGAATCCAAGAATGTTCATTTTATTAGGAAATAAACAAAACAAAAGATAAACAAACACGGCTGCAGTTAATGACAGCATTTTTTCATTATGAAAACTGTGCTAAAACTGTGTTTCCAGTTCCACAGCTTTTTACATATTTTAAGTAATTACTGTTTTAGAGGAGTGTGCAGAATATGTTTTGTTCAATCTGATGATCCATCCTACTCATTTGGGTGTGCGGTGAAGCCATTATCTGTGTTTGTTAGAATGACATAATTCATTTTCATTTAAGAAGTTGCTTAAAACTAAACAAAAAAAAGCCTTTATTCAAATTGTTAATAGTGCCATTAAACCACATTTGCCATACTCAATTCATATATTTTGTAAAGTTAAAGAATAGTAGGTTGCTTTTGTAATGATATTTTACTGAATATGCATGAAGCATACTGTCACGAATCCTGTCCATGGACTTCCGTTCGATCGCCACCAGAGGTCACCCTTCCATTACATTGACTCTCACACTACACAAACTGTTGCATGTCATCCCGGACTACATATCCCATCATCCATTGCACTGATTGCACACAGCTGTAACCAATCACACACTCACTATATTACCCCCACTCAGATCCTTTTCAAACGGCCGAGTATTGTTTGCGTATATCGCTCTCCTAGTGGTAGCACATTACGGAGCCAGTTTTCTGTCCTAGTTTCTAGTCCTTAGTTCCTAGTCATTGTCTTGTCTTGCCTGTTTTCCCGTGTTCCCTGATTCTTGCCTGTTTATCTTGGATTAACCCTTTGCCTTTCTGTTTCGGACTGTGTTTGCACCTCGCCTGGACTATTGCTTGTGTTATTGGATTTCCCCTCTTGTCAAGCCCTCTGGATCACGTTTGCTGTCGACTGACTCGCACCCATTTTGGATTACTCTTTTGTCTTGCCCTCAATATACCTGTTTGCCATTGTCAGAACCTTGCCTGTTTTATGACTACGCCTTTAAATAAAAGCTTTGCAGATGGATCCGCACGTCTCGCATCTCGTTCGCCCCGTAACACACACTCTAGTATTTAAAATTCTCACTGAATAGTTATTACACATCAGATTATGGAACTAAACTGGGTTGCAAATTTATTTTAACATATAATAGAATGATAAGTCTGTGATTAGTACTATACCATTAGTACAGTATTAGAACAGTATGATTCTATGAACCGTAACTGAGTGTTTCTTCACCCATGGCCACTTTTGGATCTGTAAACTCCCTTAATCACAATTTCCACACTTGCATTAATTTAATTTGTCTACTAACAAGTCATCTTTTAGCTTTAATATTTTTACAGACAGTGATTACAACAGTGTTTTGTGCATGTCTGGACAGTCAGCATGTTAAACTCTCTCAGAAAAGTTGTTTCATCTCCTTTAAAGCAGCGCCGCAACAGCAATAAAAGCGGTGCTTGTGTAACAAGTTTAACACCGACAATAAATTTCAAGTCAATTACTGTCAGACTTCAATAGATCGCCATTTTATGAGGATTATGAGAGATTTGTAGAACTAAAGGTTATTTAGCTCAGTTTTTGATTGTTTTTGGATTCAGTCTGGACTTTTTTTTTTTTTTGTAAATGCTGGTCTATGCACAATTTTTAAACAGCATGCCGAGTTAGAAATAGTTAAACTTAATATTCTTTTACATTCAGCTGTTGGCAAAATATATTGAGTAGTCGATTATAAAATATGTAGTTTTATATATCCCTAAAATATCACTCTCTAACTAGTTTTGGAAAGACAGTCTAACATGATTCATTTTAAAATCATTATTCATGCTGTTTAAAATTAGATATTCAGTTATGGGCATGCAAGCACTTGCAAATCTACAAGTATTCATTATCCTTTAGTCAGAGTAGAATTGTTTATACGTACAATGTAATGTCATGCATGGCAAATTAAATCTCCAGGAACAATCAATGTGTTTCTGGAGTCTGTGTCAATATGCAAAAGGAATATTCTTGCATTTGTCATATTTAATGCTAATCCGTCTGCTAACGTCTAACAGTTTGTACTATAATCCACAGACGACAGGCAAATGCCAAGAGGCTTACAGGCTCTCGCTGTATGATTTTTAATATGCATAAAAAAAAATAAACAAGTGATCATTCACTGCTTTGAGCCACAGGCTAGATTTATGTTTCTCAGACCTTTGACGTAATCTCCATCATCTACATGAGCCACACAGAAACGTTAACAGCGTCATTGATAAAACGGCATTTCCTGGAATGCCTTAAACCAGGCTTTATGTCTGTGTGGCTGTTTGTGAATTTCAGAAGAGGAAGACTGCCCAACAGGAGTTTATTCCATCCATCTTTGATCATTGATACGGTCAGAACTAATGAAATGCAATGACATGTCTGACCTATGGATTGAGTGGGAACAGCACTGTAACAAATGTCTCCATCAATACGGGTCTGATGAGGGAAAGGTCTCATTTGATTACAGGGGGGCTGTCGATATCAAAGCAAGTGGAAGTGGTTTTGTCTTGTAGAAAGGCACAGGATGTAAAGTACATCAGGGAACCTCTCAAAGACATTGCCGAGGAAGACATGTTTTCCCACAACACTCCAGTACCTCACAGAAACACTGATGACTGGTGCGTCTGCAGTGCTTAATCACTGCAGCAGGATAATTGCAGCAGCAGGAGCACATTGAGCTTTCACACTGACAGTGTTTCTGTTGCGTGACAGAACTACGGCTCTATACAGAAGAGATTTCATTGAGCATTTCTTTTTACAGTGGTCATAAAATAGTTATCAAAAGAGAGCTTTTGAGAACAAGTATACTCTTGATCGTGATGCCACGAGGATGGACGTCACTGCTCATCAGGATTCAGTCCTGGGGCACTGTGAATGGCATAAGGAATAAGGAAACTTTGATGCATCAATTTACCCACCAATCATTGTGCATCACTCCAGTACTAAAACAGGTTTAACTAAAATAAATGCTGTGAAAATGAGTTGAAACTCCAGCGTGTTTATTGAGTTTAATTAGTCTCAGGTGTTGTATGCGATTGTTCGCGAACATGAAGTGCATGAGATGTGGTGGTTGCAACTATCATGATTACAGTTTAATAAGATAAAAGTAATGTCTAATATAACCATTTTACGTCTACTGCGATATTGAACATCCCAACATACATTTATCACTCAGTTTAGCATATGACAGTTTATAATAACTAAGTCAATAAATGCATGTGTATTTATATAAATACACATGGATTTGTTATAAACACATGTAGTATGGTAATTTATATTATATTTTTAGTAATATATTATGTAATCAAACCTTAAACTCCTCTTGTTTGTGTGACTCGAGTTTCATTTTTGTGTGTGAGACTTTTGGTGTTCCGAATGAAAGTGTTGTGTCAAGTGAACTTCAACAGATACATCTGTACGCATGTAGCTGTGATGTACGCATCACAGCTACAGTCAGTGCTAATTCCCCTTAAAAGTGTTAAAATTACAGCACAATTCTATTTATTCAATTAGAACTATGTCAAAATGTCAGCTATAGTTAACAACATTGTGGGCTCAGAGCCCCTATTTGAGTCATTTAGATACACAGAATGCAATTTCCTGTTAAGGCCTTCTCACCCGTGGCTTTTCTTTGGTTGATGGCTCTTTCCTGTGCTGGTAATTAGTCAGTAATCAATACTGACTCACGAGGCTAGGAGCTGAAGCCTGCTTCATTAACCCACAAACTGCTTTATCTCCTGAAACACAGAGAAGCAATCGTCTTTCTGACCCCAAGTTTTAAAAACTAATTGGAATATTGTTCTTTTAAAATAATATTTAGGGTTAAAACAAGTTAATCTCTATTGACAGCAGCTGTTGGTTATCACAGTTTATAAAAAAAAAATGATATATATAAAAAAATACTGTCATCAGCAGTGTTGGGTAAAATAATGCTTTACAATATGGTGTTAGTCCATAAAAAGTAACTAATTGCATTACTTAGTTACTTTTTATGGAAAGTAATGCATTACTGTATGCTACTTTTGCGTTGCTTTTTGTCACCTGAGCTGGGCTTGCTCATTTATTTTAAATGACAAAAAGCCCAAAAGCTATATTTTTGGCAACTGTAAAGGCTCTTTCACACCAAAAGTCAAATAAATAAGCGTCAGGCTAAAGGAAGTGACTCTGCACCTCACTCCCAATTTCTCTCAACATGGGGACAGAAGAGGTGTCAGTGAATAAATGGGAAAACAAAGTAACTTGCGTTATTTGTAATGCGTTACCCCCAACACTGGTCATCAGAACTTATAATGGTAATGGAACAGCATGCAGTTCTACTCGGTGCTAATAGGGCAAGTTTATGTGTTAAAGGATAATGTTCTTTTTAGCAACATCATATGACCCCTTTAAGGCTATAATTTAGAACCAATAAAACGAGGATGATAATATTATATTTTTAACATTTATTTTGGTGTTGTACAACTGCCCAATATTCTTTACTGTAAATGCACCTTTTCATTGCAAAGATAAAGTTTTTTTTTTTTTTTTGTGGTGATTGACAAGTTGCTGCTCCATGTCCTGTCGAAATGATCATATTTACATAAAAAAGCAAAAAACACACCTGATGTGCATTCTTTATTCAACATTATTTAGATGTAGAGTTAAAAAATCGTGTTAAATGTTATGGAGAAAAGGTACATTGTCATCTTGCTCCGACCAGAGTGATTTGAACACACCTGACATCATAATTACCACGTCCCAACTCATAAATACGGACTTCCCAGGAGCTAAAATGTTCTTAACTCATATATTTGAACATACCAGTCTCATAGTATCATGACCTCCATGGAATAGGGCAAAATATGGAGGCGAAAGTATGTTGACAGTGGGCTTTTCCATATTGTTAAAAGCTAGCTGAAAAGTGTCACACATATAGCCCTCATTATTGTGTTGCCGGAGAGGAAGAATGCATTAACTCTGACACACTGTCACATTCTCTATACAGGACCAGAAAGAAACATCACAATGTTCACTGTAGGGCAACGCTGCATCGACAAGGAGGGTGGCGCTTCTCCTGGACGAGCCAAGACTAATGAGACACAAACAGACACACACACCTTCAGTCCTTCATTCATCCTACTCCCTCTGTGTATCTTTCCACAAATGCTGGGTTGTTGTTGTTTTTTTAACCCAAATGCTGGGTTCAGCTTGTTGGGTCATTTTATTGGGTTATTTTTTACCCACGTGCTGGGTAGTTTTTCTGTAACTCAGCTGCTGGGTCATTTTTACTGTTAATACAAATGATGAACCCCCTCACATACCTAGAGCTGGGTCAGTGAACCCATTGTTGGGTAAACTGTGCCAAACCGTTTAAAAATGGATACATTTGGCAACAGTTGTTTTGTGTGACAGGAAACTTCCTGAATGAAATATGATGAACCCCCTCACATACCTAGAGCTGGGTCAGTGAACCCATTGTTGGGTAAACTGTGCCAAACCGTTTAAAACTGGATACATTTGGCAACAGTTGTTTTGTGTTCTGTCCTGAGAGAAAACTTACTGACAGGAAACTTCCTGAATGAAATTAAGGTTTGTATTACATTATATTCCTATCAAATTATTACTGTATAAATTGGAAAATGTCTGTAATCTCACATTTTTCCTTTTTTTTTATGTACATCCCAGCTAACGTCTGCTTGGAACACTAGCCTTCTACAAACGCAGCATTCACTATGATCTACACTCAAAGCGAATGACATGCCTTCACTGTTATATGTAACAGTTATGTTATAGTTATTATTGATGTAGTGTGCCATTGTAGCAGCTGTGGTCGCGCTATGCGTTTGATGGGTTGAAATTTAAATGTCTGACCATCAAGATGGCACGAGGTAAAGATGTTTTTGATGTAACTTTTCAAACATGAATATAAGATGAGTCATGATTACAAGTTATTTAATGACCTGGAACAGCCTACTGATAGCAGTTTTCTTCCCACAGATTCCCATTGGCTGCTCTTGCATATATATGTGCTCTTGGTCTCGCATATATATAAAACAGATTTTAGAGTGCATTTTTTATTATTTAAAATGAAAAACCTTCAATAGGTTGACTGACCCAGCACTTTGTAAAAAAAAAAAACAACCCAGCAAATGGGTTAATTTATAAAACCAAACAAGCTGGTCAAAATAACCCAGCATGTGTTCTGTCCAATATTTACCCAGCGTTGGGTTTCCAAATAACCCATAAACGGTTGGTTTTAACTCAGCATTTTTTAGAGTGCATCCTTCACATTTCATGGACTCAGTATAGCAGCTGGCTATTGCAAAGTGCATGAGATATTGTCAGTGCCTTGGCAGCATCTGAATATTATAGGATATTTTTAGCCTACATTCAATCCAATGCATGTTTTATAGATGCTAAACTACAGTCTGTGAAAGAGTGTATCGTTTGGATTTCTTCCATCGTGTTGTAAACATCATATATGTGTAGCAACACATCAACTAAATACTTGACTATAAGTTTTTGGTCAACTGTTCTTATGCAGAGGTGAACTTACCCATTAGGCAAAGGTAGGCGACCACCTTGCGCCCCCAAAAGCCAAGGGCCCCCTAAAATGCTGCATTAAGCGCTGACATGAGAATGGCATATTATCAGGGGCGGACTTACCCATTAGGCAAAGGTAGGCGACCACCTTGGGCCCCCAAAAGCCAAGGGCGCCCTAAAATGCTGCATTAAGCGCTGACATGAGAATGGCTGCTTTTTACAGTGTTTATCACCACGACAACCGTGTGCGTGTCCGAGTTGAACACACTTCTTTAAAATCAGAGGTGGACTTACCCATTAGGCAAAGGTAGGCAACCGCCTTGGGCCCCGAAAAGCCAAGGGCCCCCTAAAATGCTTTTCATCTACGAGATGCGCATTAAGCGCAGACACGCGAACGGTTGCTTTTTATGGTGTTTATCACCACGACAACCATCTGTGTGTCCGAGTTGAACACACTTCTTGTGTATCCTGCTTGTAGCAAATGAAAATATCATGTATCTGAAGCTGTAATTAAAATATTGAGCAACAGTGCATATTATATGTTTATTGTTTTAAATGCCACTTACTCATACATGAGAAGGACCCAAGTAGAGGGTAACAAGCATACGCAGTTACTTGTTTGGTTGATATAATCCTTAAGGTGTGTAAATGTATAATTTCCATTTCATAAGTTTCTTATACTCAAAAATATTTAGGCCTACATTTCAGATTTATGTATTTGAATTACATATAAAATTGCCTTCCATTTGGATTACACCATTTACATGTAACATTTCTGCCCTGAAAAAAATCATAATGTTTTCATCAAATAATCATATTTAGGTTAGAGTCAACATATCTTCATTGAGAAAGCAATTACATTTATTAATTTCAAACGTATGAACATGGTTAAAACATGGCTAGCTGTGAAACAAGCAATATTCAAGTAGTTACATTGCATGAGACTAAATCAAATTGGACTTATTGATGATAAATATATAAATCTGGTTTCAGTTTATTGGCACTACTACAAAATTCATACCTGTTTCATTTAGGTATGGCTGACAAACACTGTGTGCATCACATTAAGTTTATTAGTGTATGTCAAACTGTGAATTTAATTGAATTTAGGCCTACTGTCCGCTGTTGAACGTCTTCCTGTGTTCGTCTCCCTTGGTTCCTTGGTGCAAATAAAGTCTTGTCAACATATTCTCCAGCATCTCCTCGTTCCTCGTGTGTGTGCAACGTGACACTGTGTTAATCTCATATCTCTCATATCTCTCCACATGTTCTTTCTTTTTACAAAATAAAATGATTTCAGTTAAAATCAATAATGTCCATTAACACATGAACTGATAATTTGATGTGTAATAACTCTGCTTCGTTTTGGGTTTCTGACTATTTTGCAATAAGGACTGGTTGACTGAATTTGATCTCTTACTTAATGCCATCATCCTTCTCGCTCTAATATCCATCAGGGAACATTTCAGCAGAATATGGCAGAAGCAGCAAATATATTAATACTTTATCTAAAGCAGATGTGAGCAAGGCGATGCATCAAAACTAAACTGCCCCCATTATAATCAATGCAGCTGTCCGCACTGAAAGCGCTTGTTGCAGCATGCACTTTTCTACATGTACTCCAGCCACTCTGTTTTCCTAGTCTGTCTGAAATAAAATGGTTTTATTTACAAATATCATATGCATTATTATTTTTTCCCCTTTCTTTTTTTACAGCAGCTATTTTTTTGTGATATCTGCAGGCACATGTACTGTATGGTAATACTAACACTATATGAAAAATTATTTAAATGACGATCAAATGATTAAAAATAACCCATCCTTAATCAGCTTTATACCACTGGATTTAAATAAAGTAAGGTTTTATTTCATCAGATTATATATTGCACTTTACTGTAGCCGTGAACTTACAAATGACTGCTCCATATTAGTAAACATTATGAGATGCTTTGATGCTTCCAGTGTAGGCAGACTCAAGCTGTTGCTGCACATGCTATTGGTCACTTCCATGACATCTTCCAGATGAAAACGCACACTAGACACCCTTATTAGGGACAGCTATTATGAAGAACCCTACCATTCTATCCATAGCTCAAGTCATTCATCTACTGATTGTCATTGAGCGATTGCAGGCAGTGATCCATTTAAGAGCAAATTGACTCGTCTGCAGAAAAGATACTTCAGATGTCGTGTATGATCGTTTACCGACGCAGACAGTCTGTTCGCGTGTCACTGATGTAATGGGCATGGAGTTAACTGCCTTAATGAAGTGTGAACTACACGGCTCAGAGTGACCAATAGATCAGCCATTAGGGAAAGATGACTGAATTCTTGACATTAAATGCCTGACTGTTCAACCAGCCAATTCAGAATAATTTCCCCCCTCAAATTAGTTTAGTTTGTATTCTGAACAACAAAATACCTGTAATATAGAGTCGAGTTTTACCAACTCAATCTGGAAATCTAATTAAAATCTCATGCAATGAAATGCACTTCAGTCTGAATGGTCTGAATGCTTTTTTTTAGATGAATTATGTCACAGCTACTTAAGTGACAATGTCTGGACTGAAGTGCACATAGGGTGTTGCTGTTAGTGCTGAGCTGGATGAGATTGATAATAAGGGTAATGTCAGGACATTATTGAATCACTTTAAATTATCACATCAAATTAACACAAATCAAGCTGTTTGGAGCAGTATCCCATGTTAATCTAAAAAGTCATATTTAAAAAAGTAAGGTTAAAGGGATAGTCCACCCAAAAAATCTGTCGTCATTTTCTCATGTCAGTTAAAACCACAAGATTCGAAACTCAAATAAAGATATTTTTAATGTAACCTGAGAAATTTCTGTCACTCCACTGAAAATCCAGGTAACTTAGAAGATCCAAAAAGGTCATAAAGGCATCATAAAATGGATCCATATGAAACATATGGGACAGAAACCTCTCAATTTTCACTAAACATATCTTAATTTGAGTTTCGAAGATTAACCATAATCTTGTAGGTTTACAACAACATGAGGGTCAGTAAATGATGACAGATGTTTTTAAACATGTTTTTAAATGTTTGCCTGCATTGTGTATTAAAATATTTGGGTTTTCATTTATTACTCAACGTCAAATCCAATTCAAAACTGAACTTGACAGTGTTTTGACTTGTGGTATAAAGTCTGCGGTTCATTCTGGCCAAGAACCGTCAACTGGCCAAATAAGTGCCTCAGGCAAACTTCTGAAGATCTTGCCAATATTTGATGTCAGTAGCGTGAAGAAAAAAAAAGGTAGAATCCAGTGATTATTTCATCCTCAAAAGCACTCATTGTATCAATCTAGCACCTTGTAAACGCAACAACAAAAAAATTAATCACCATGCTCTATCACCCCTGTGGTTTTTGAACAACACATTTTGCTCCATGTTGGCCATTGGGGATTTTCTAAACAAAAATAGATGAAGAGAGAGAGTGCTTTCCGCTCAGTCTGCTTTTGGCTCCATGTCTGCCAGCATTTATGAAGAGCAAACTGCATCTGTGGACTGTTACCTGGATTTACCCATATCTCTCCTGTGGCACTTTCCTTTGGGCACTGAATAATCCTCACTGTCACTTCAAAGACTGAGCATCTCCTGTATTCTTCTCACTGATTCTGGGATAGCTTTGGTGGAGCTGCCTAAATCCCTGCCTTAGACATGAGACCGAGACCAAGCTAAGAGCTGATGGCAGTGCCTGAATTTAGACCAAATAAAATAAAATTATTAGGAAGAGGGGACTGAGGGGCTCTACACTGTATGAATTATTTGGTTATCCATTATGCAATATCTGAATAATCTTCAGAAAATAGCCAATGAACTTTTCAGTCATTTCACTATATGCCAGTAGAATAGTGTTACGACCCTTTGTTTTGTATTTTCTCGTTTCTGTCTCTTTTGTTTTGAAAGTGTTTGTGTCCAGGTATGCTGATTGGCTCCTGCAGGCTAATTATTGGCCCTTCTGGATTGGTGCATTCAAAACTAGGCACACCTTAAAAGCCTTGATGTCACTTCCTTTCTCCAGAGGAGAGGAGAGGAGAGGAGAGGAGAGAGAGAGAGAGAGAGAGAGAGAGAGAGAGAGATTGATGAATAATTGAGTGACGGATGTTTGTTCTGTTCTCTTTTCCATTTCTGGTCACTGGTTTCACCTGAGAGATGTTGTCAATCAACATTTGTCATTGGAGCATGCCATCAGTGAAATCTGAGCAATCCAGAGAACAAGAGAAAAACAAACAGTGCAAGAGGAGTCTTGAAATCTCCCACAATCAAGCCTCTCACGTTGTGTGTATGCGTGTAAGAATCTGAGGCAGCAGTTTCAATGTTAAGTCTCATTATCAAAACGCTGGCCTGTGTACCGGTTGCCATGCTGACTGAAACAACAAATATTTGGAGCTATGTAGCACCTTCTAACAAAATTCCAAACTCAAATTATTTGGAAAGTTCCTCTGTCTTTCTCTTCAGTCCCTCTTTCCTCCGCTGCCCCTTCCTTTATTCTCTTCAGCAGAATAGTGTCTTTGTCTCCCTGAAGTGCCTCCCTAACCAAAAACAGAGATCAAAAAGGTTACAATAAACAAAATGGCGTCAAACTCCTTACTTTCTCCCAACCCTCTATATTTACAATGATATACAACTATTTACAAGATCAGGCAAACAGAGTTAAAAGGAGAATCCAAATCCACGTCATAACAAGCAATGGGGTCAAAACCAAACAGGTCCTACTTACAAAAGTCGTATCTTTTTTAAAGATCAAACAATCCTCACTCTAAACAATCCACATTCAACTAAGAGAACACACAGCCAAAACCCAACAACTCTCTCTCTCTCTCTCTTTCCTCTACTCTGCTCTGCTCTGGAGAAAGGAAGTGACATCTGGGCAGAGCAGAGTAGAGGAAAGAGAGAGAGAGAGAGAGTTGTTGGGTTTTGGCTGTGTGTTCTCTTAGTTGAATGTGGATTGTTTAGAGTGAGGATTGTTTGATCTTTAAAAAAGATACGACTTTTGTAAGTAGGAACTGTTTGGTTTTGACCCCATTGCTTGTTATGACGTGGATTTGGATTCTCCTTTTAACTCTGTTTGCCTGATCTTGTAAATAGTTTGTATATCATTGTAAATATAGAGGGTTGGGAGAAAGTAAGGAGTTTGATGCCATTTTGTTTATTGTAACCTTTTTGATCTCTGTTTTGGGTTAGGGAGTTAGGTTAATATATTGTACTTTTTATTTAATTTTATTTTGGTTAGGGTTTAGGAAAGAGGTCTTAAAATAGCCTGGTCAACTCCTGAAGGAAATTCCCTATTTATTTATTTAGATGATTGTATTTTTTAAATTTTTTTTTATTTCATTAAAAACTCTCAAAAGAATCGCCGCTTCCTCTCTCTCTTTTCATGTTGCGTCCTTTACCCCTAGATGGGGCGTAACAATAGCAAGTATGATTTTAATTGAAATGATTTGTCTCTAGCTATTTCAGAGGCAGCTTTTAGGAGCAACAATGCAGAGAGCTACAAAATAATAATGAAAAATTCAGATCGGAGTTCACATTTTGCCACAGATAAATGACATGTGCAGTTGTCACCGTTTTATATGCTTCATGGCTGAATAGCTCCATGTAGCTTCCTTGATATTGTTGGCTGTTATACATTATTCCTGTACTGTAGCACCTTCAAAGAGATTGTGCTTCTCTTAAAAATCTCCTTGTTCTCACAAAGTTTAAAGGACGATGTTTCCCCCCAGTGTCAGTGGGTTTGATGTTGATCACAGATCAACAGTGCTCAATGAGACATCAAAACATTCGGATAATGGTTTGTACCTCCTAATTTATGCATTTATTCCATTTAATGTTTGAAATGTTCTTTAGAATACATTTTCAAAGCTGTTCCTGAACAATGATCCTACAACTCTGGGTTTCACAATATGTGATTTACTCATTTACGTCGGCACTAGGGCAAATGCTACAAAGTCCTATATACAAACAAAAATTGTCATTTAAAAATCTTTCCATCTATCCATCCATTTATCCATCCTCCACCCAAACAAACAACCAGAACACTCTAGCAATACCCTAGTTTCATGTAGCCAGATCTTCAGAATAATGGCAGAAGTTCTGGACTCCACAACAGCATTCATTGGCCAAGGACGGCCCAAGAGGACATCTGACTGTCATGTAAAGCAACCGATCACAATTTGTTTTGTTCAGCATCATGTTTAGGGACATGAAAATGTAAATTTGATGTCCTTACACTAACAGACCATGCAATTTATTCAAGAACTTCATGCATGTTTACTGCAACAATGGTGCTGTGAACTTCACATACTTTAAAAAATCCAGCGTTTAGTTGATCCTAACAAGCAATCATTGTCACAGAAGTAAACATGATGGCTTTATTCTTACATAAGTGGGTTTGGCATGTGGAAACGCATGTCTCCCTGAAATCCTGTAGAATGCAACCAATCAGATGACGACTTCACAACTCCCAAAGTGTTTCCCATTTTGTGTGGCATATGCATCAGACATTCTGCCAATGGTCCGTGTCTGAAGCTTAGACTAGCAATACACTATCAACAGCATGGTAACCACATGGAACACACTAGTAACTGTCTCGATTAGAACTTCACCTACCAATGTCCTGTATCAATAACTCAGCAATAATTATCAACCTCTAATCATCTATTTTATCTAACTCTAAACATTGTATAAATTTTAATACTTTTTTTTAACTTTCAGGCAAGACGTTGTCAACCAACATCTGTATTTGTCTTGAACTTTATTTTTCTAGTTTTAATTGATTTTCCTATACCATAAAGATCTTTGCATATGCTTCTTTCAACTATTAATGATGTGGGATCCAAATAATCTAGATCAATTTTCAAAGGTTCACCTCAGTTTCACCTCTGCCACATCCAGGTCAGATGACTTTTTTAGTTTTTTTTGCAAGGTAGACAGCACATACTCGACTGCATTTGACAACTTTTATAACTTTCCTCCTTCCTCTCCATGCTCGAAGCCTTTAATTGCAGCCCAAACCCATCTACCCATTAGCATATATCTCACAATCATTATAAGAGCATCATGAGATGCTGACTCTGTTCAAACCCTAGTGAGCAGTCAAAAGTCTCAGTCCACACTGAACACCTAATTTACACCTGGAAAAAAGCAGAACATTTTAGGACAATTGTAAACATTTCAGACCATTATATTCTGAACTATTTCTAGGCTTGTGAAACCGAGTATGTGAACGGACAGATAGCACAAGATGCTCTTTGGATCATTCTCAAATAATACTGGATAACATGATCATCAGGTTTTACACAAGTTCAGAAAATTAAAGCTGGTTTTGAGTGAAGCTCTAGCGATGCAATGACATTTAAGCATTTTTTTTGTATGAATTATGTGTCCAAATACTTATTGGGGCCACTGTATATGGAATTTTCAGTAAGAAATAGCAACTGAAAAGCTTTTCAGACCTTGTTGATATAACAGATTTCATGATTGTATCATGCCAAGACTCTCTCAGCATCTGCACGAATTAGTGGATGGTTATATAGGCCCTATAAGGATTTAATATTTTAAACAATCCATCATTGACTGATGTGTAGCGTAATGGGAATTCCAAAGATAAATGACCTCTAACGAACATCACTGTATGGCTGCTTCAGATGAACTGAATAATCTCTGAGTGTCAAAAGCAATATATGCTGGAAAATTCATGCCAGCAGGGTTTGATCCAGAGTTTATTTAGTCACATGCTTCCTGTGACCTTGAGCTTGTATAACCTATAGAAAAGCCCTCAAGATCACGGCCAGTGGGGATGTGGCTCACACAGGGATGGAACTGAAGTTGTTCTGGGTATATTTAGATTAAATACTTAATACCTATAGGATACTGCAGAGTATGCACTTTAAAAACAAAGTAGGAATAATGCAATGATAAACGATTTAAACAGTAGTATGCTATCACATGACCTCATCACGTTGCATGTGAGTGGCACCCATATTAGCAATAAAAACAGATGCTTTGTCAAAATAGTTATTAAAAATCATGACTGTAATTACTTCCAGTTTATTTGTCATAATGGAAATAGAAAGTCATTGCATTGTGGGATACAGTGTCTGATGCCGCAAATATTGAAAGTCATGCAGGTTTTCTGTGCACAGTAAATATTATTTACTGCCGTAATAGTAAGAGTAGTTTAATTCTAAAAAAAAAAAAAAAAAAAAACACAGCAAAGGCTGATAAAATGAGCACATATTGCTCTCTGAAAGAGCAAAATATTACTAAACACAAAACTTCATCGTTGCTGCACTAGCAACGGGCCTGTAATTAAAATTTTAGCTTGTTTTACAGTGTTTTTTCTGCCACATACTAGGCTATGTTATAAATTCTGCATTGCTGCTGTGCTTAGTGTAAGCAATGACTAGCCCAGGAACCTCCATCTGGCATTACTGCTAAGAAAAAGGTAGGGATTACTGCCGGTAGGGAATAATAATAAAATCCAGATGTGTGCAACAGCGAAACCAAAAAAAAAGGATGAAAACTCAAAACCTGGCCCAGATTTAGTCAGTCTAATGTTACACATTTATACATTTATACCGAACACATTCATGTGTTATACATTTACATTTATAAATGGATGGAAAGACTAAATTCTCGTAGAATATATATTGTGACGAGTGGGGCGGGGCCGAGAGCCATGGGAACGGAGCGAGGCCGGTGGAGTAAATGCTAATGCATGACACCTGCGCCACTCACCGGTCTCGAGTCTCACGGAGGAGCTCCGGAAGCATAAAAGGAGGAGTGACGAGAGAGGACCAGGCCTGGGGTTTATTTTGTGTTTTGTGTGCGGCAGTCGTCCGTGAGGGGCCCGCTTTACTTTCATTTTGTATTTGTTTATTTTCTTAAAGTTTTGTTCAAATGTTCGCCGGTTCCCGCCTCCTTCTTCCCGATCTACATTACAATTACATTGGTGCCGAAACCCGGGAGGAAGGAGGGACACGCTGTCAGAGAGCCCTTATATATATATATATATATATATGTATGTTTAAAAGCTTGTTTCCTTCTCATGCACTAGCGACCTTTGCTCAGCTGGTTTGCCAGCACGGTTTTTAGCTTGCATAAGAACTGAGGATCTAAAAGTCCTATACTGTCTCCAAGAGTACACAAAGATGTGATGCATTAAAGCTCTTTTTGAAGCAGTAAATATAATTACTCTTCCCAGCTTCAATAAGCACAGAGCTGAAAATGCCAAGTACTTCTATAAACAGTCAGACCTGCAGAAACTCCCCTGAGAGGAGCACAATCAACATTTAAGATGTTTTCAGAAATAAATGCTGTCCTGATTCATATGTCTCTTTGGGACATACTATATAACAATCTTGGATTTATTGAATAGCCCCAAACCTGCTTTCATGGCCTGCTGTCATATGGAAAATGAGGCTGAATTTTGCCGTCATTTAATCATGCTTAATGTGACATTGGTATCTCAATAATATCTGTGACGAGCTCTTTTTAGTCCGTTGTGTTCTGTTCCTCCTGAATATTTTCTTTGTATTCCTCTGTAACAATATGGAAAATACAGATAGTCTGCTCTTGTGCTCTACTCTCCTGATTTAATAAACAATATCTTATGAATAATTTCACTGGAATGCACTAAAAATCTCCAACAATATATTAATATTTTTCTCTGAAAATCCTCACATCTCTTTCTCCGTTTTCTTTTTACACAGGCACTTTGAAACTTAATTTTATCATCTTTTCATTTCTATTCAGCATTAGAAATGTTTACTAAAGCGTGAAAAGACAATATCTTGAAATACATTCTAGTTAATGAAAAATTTGGTTAACACAACAGATACAGTATGTTACATAATACAGACTTCGATACTGCATTTTACTATAGTAATATTTACCATGTCCCTAATATTGTTGTACAAAGATGCATCTGAGATTTTGAGGTTATTCATGGTCTGCTGAAAGTGATTCCTGCTTTCAGAAAGTAATTAATACTTTTACATTTTTAAGTTTCCTTTTGATATTCAATGGCTGAGGAGTGAGGAGAATAATGTCAACTCAATGTACCACATTTTTGAAAGTGCTTATTATAGCAGAAGTTTATTGGCAGTTGCTGATTTCTTACAATTTAATACAACTTACATCCATACTTCACACAAAGAATCATGGGGCAAAGCAGGTTAAATATGAAACATAGTAATTTAGGTTTATTTGTATGGTTGAAGATCAACAGTAAAGACAGTGGTAAATAAATTGAAATTAAGTCCATAAAGTATATTTGTATTATTTAATCATATTTAATTATTGCAATTCTTGCATTTCTGCATTTTTGTTCCTTTTAAAGAACACATCAATTATTTTGTGTGAGTAAAGAGCATTTGGCCACACTTTATTTTAAGGTCCAATTCTCACTATTAACAAATCATTAACTATGACTTTTGCCTCAATAAACTCCTAATTTGCTGGTTATTAATAGTTAGTAAGGTAGTTGTTAGTTTAGGTATTGGGTAGGATTAGGGATGTAGAATATCGTCATGCCGAATAAATGCTTTATAAGTACTAATAAAGTGCATTCCGATAAGCAACTCGTTTTAGTTAGTTAATTATGAACCTGTATATAGTAGTTCTTAGTAGTTCTCTGGGAGATATGAAAAAAAATAGTAGTTACTGATTAGCTATTAGTGAACTACCAATTTCAACAAGCACTTTTACTTACTAAATCATTAAGTAGTTACTAGAATGTTAATAGTGCATTACTTATTTGTTCCTTATGTTTGAATTAGATTATGGGTAATAAAATGCTTTCTCTTTGCTCATGTTTGACTGTAATCACGATGCGAAGATTGACCCTTCAAATCAACATTTCACTATTTCATTTGCTTTAAATCAGAGAAAAGTTTGATATTGGGAGTATTTGGGTGTAGAATCATGTAGTAATCAGTCAAATAGTCATCCCAGGCCTGGTATCTGAAATACTTGTGGTCTTCAGAAAAGTGAAAATGTAGTTTCCAATACGAAATTTCAGTAGATTAGATCAAAAGATCTATGACAGCTTTGGCTTTAAATCATCTGAGCATTTCAAACATAGTTCATGGGGATACAAGAAGCTGATTTCATTTGGCAAGACAATTGGGTTTACCCTGACAGATGGGATATATTCCTTTATTGCAATTTGTCAAGCAGGATGACATGTCGTTACAGTCATTAGATTCAGCCAAATAAAATCCAGCCGTTTGCTTACCAGGGCATACTGTAAGTGCATTTATCTGACATTTTCTCTGCAGCAGTGTCATGACTTTGCTTTGATTCTGAGCTCTCTGCTTTAATATTAATAAAACTAAGTGAGAGGAAAAATCTAATTTTGTAGGGCACAAGCTAAAAATCACACTCCCCAGGTGCCTATTTGAGGACGAAGAGTTTAACCTTTTCCAGAGAAATTCTGGGAGAGTTGGTAATGAAATGAACACCTCCCACATATGCTTCCACTGCACAGAACTGTAGTAATGTCACCGGAGTCATCCCACAGCCTGACAAAGTCAAGCATTCACCATGACAGGTCAAATGACTCTAGTGGCCCAAAAGACAGATCATTAGACATGAACACAGACTTTTTCTCTGTCAGATGCTTCAGTATGCAACATTTTTTGTACTTTTAATATTGCCTATGTGGTTTGAAAACCAGCCATTTTTAGAGATAAAACAAAGACCTTGCTTAATGGGAACAACAATATGAATAGGTGGCATTTGCATAAGAGATCATATGAGCTTCCCCCAAGGTTTATAATATATAAGGGTTCTATAATTAATAATTCTATAATTGCAGCTGCTTGGCTTGTGCATACATAAATACACAACCTGGATGCTGTCACCTTTGCTTCATGGACTCTGCAATCAACTTTTTTGAGCCAGTTACCTAAGACAAAAATGTCATGTGACTGATATTAGAACTCCTTGCAGGAGGCATGTCCATTTCACATTATTAATTCAGATTTGCTATTTAGTATCACTTCATGTGAGTGTACTGTATGTATGTATGCAGGTAAATAACTGGATATGTTATATATCCAACTTTTAAGATATAGCTGGGTGATACACTTTACATACCCTCCAATTCATTCTTCAGGCTGAATACATGTGTTATATTTTAAGATATTGTGATCCAAGATGATAAAGCTTTATGTAATTTATGATATATTGACCTGGTAGCATAACTCATAGGCACTACCAGGTTATTTAATATCAGACCAGCCATTTAACCACAAACTAGACTAGGCAGACAAGGCTAAAGAAAAGAAGCTGCGAGCTGGAAGCTTATCTATGTGTCACCAGAACAGAGACATTCTGCTCATTGATTTGATCTTGAGGGTTGAAGGTGTGCTGAGATTTTCAATCAGACTGTTTATACCATACGACCCAAACAATGAGACCCCTGTGCTGAAAGGAAGGATGACCAATGTGATAATAGTATACTTCACAAAGTGTGTGACTCACGAGTTGAAAAGCAAAATGACAGCCCTTTGTGCATGTGATTCAACACATATTTGTTGGAGGTTGTCATTAAGGAAATGAACAGGGAGCAAAGGTTTTTCTTGCTTTTTTTTAACCTGTTAACGGTCAGCATCCTGATAACGGGATGCCCTATCACATATTTTAGTAATCATCATAACTTAAATATCATTCAACAGCTTAAACACTTAAAATTCATCCTGTGAAAACCATTTTGAAATTGGACATTGCGTTACCATGGAAATGGTACTTTAAAACCTTTTAGTGGGCTCCTCCCCCTAGTGGGCGGTGTCAGGTGTCATATCAGAAAATTTACCACAATATTTTAGAATCAAAAATTTTTCTAATCTTGACAAAACATTGTTGGAAAGTTCTAACCTCCAGATTCCATGTCTGGTGACTACTTTGTGATAGAAGAAATATTGTGTCAGAAATATATACATTTGTGACGGGAAAAAAATAAATTTCTCAGGAACCTTGATTTTTTGTGATATCAACACTCACGAAGATGATAAAGTGAAAATAATCTTTAATATCCACACAGAAGGTAAATCCACAAGAGGAAGGCTTAGCACACGTGAAAACATAGACAAGATCCGACAAACACTAACTGAACAGACAGGAACTTAAATACAGACAAATAAAGATAATTAACTAGACACAAGTGAACAGAATGAACTAATCAGACACGAGGGAAAACTAGGTCAAGGGAAACATGAGGAAAGAAAACAATCTAAAAGTCCACGATAGTGACACTTAGACATATGGTTTTGATTTTATAGCATTTTTTGTCAAATATTTATTTTATATCATTTTTTTTTAAAGTACAGTACATTTTCTTTACAGTAAGCTTAAACTTATATAATTTTTTTATACTTTCATTTCTTGAAATTATTGCCTTCTTTAAAATTAGGTCTTAGGTAATTTAAGTTTGGAAAGTGCATTTTGACATCTATGTTCAAAAAGGGGAGGTGATAGTTAAAGGGATAGTTCACCTCCAGTTGCTGGTCCCCACTGACTTGCATTTTGTTTTTGTTTTTTTTCTTTAGTTTTTTTGTTTGTTTGCTTTTTCCATACTATGGAAGTCAATGGGGACCAGCAACTGAAGGTGAAATATCCCTTTAAGAGGTTAAAGTTTTTACAATGTTTTATGGATTTTGTCATTCATCTAACCATATAACCATAGAAAACTAGAGTTGTGGGGTACTGTATATCAAATTCTAATTTACTCTAATTAGATATTTCTAAGTGCTTTTGAATGCATCATCCAGCACTAATCTCAAACTCTCGCTCTATCTCTCCTTGTCTTGGCAGAGTGAGTGATATGCCGGTGGGCTATAGGTGTCAGTGGATCATTTGTCAGCTTTTGAGGCCTAGCTGGGAAGAAGGATGATTCATCTCTTCTGGAGACAGAGCTACTGGACTGACTGGCTGCTCACTAACCAGCCAGAGAAAAAGAGAGCGAGAGTCATGCAGATTTACACACTGAGGGCCTTTTGGATGATAGTGTCTTGGCCTCTCACTGACATTTCCATCAGAAGGATCGGATGACAGAATGATAAAGCCAGGTTACTGCTACTTATCCATCACTGGGTGTAAGGATCTGGTGTCAAAGATAGCCAAACTTAACGTAATTCATTGATTCACAGGAGAAATTTACAGCTACAGGCAGTTTGTCATATACAAAGAGCCGTCTTCTGATAAAAGACACCCACATACTGAAAATATGTTGCATAATCTTTCAGGCACAAGCATTATGGTGGTAGAGATTCCATCACAACCGTAACATATAACAGAAATGCTACAAAAGTACTAAGACTTCCAAAAGTTGACCAGAAACCTACTTACACGAGACTCTCTAGTCTCTCTAGTCAAATAAGTGAAGAAAATCAGTCATCAGTAGACAGCAGGGGCATACATTTCCTCTAACATTTGGGGGGGGACAATAACCATAAAATTTCTCAAGAGCAGTTTTTGAAGGGGACACAAATTATACAGCTAAAATTGTACTTGGACAATTTAAGTAAGTACCTTACTACTATTAGTGCAGCAGGGAGACCATGCCATATTAGACAACTTCAAGCTGTTGTGGTCACGCCGTGACAGCGCTGGTGTCCGTTGTAGACATTACTATCTGTCAAGCAGGTAGCGGTATTATTGCTAACATAGCGGACTCATCGAAAAATACATTGGCATCACTCATCGAAAAATACATTTGCATCATCTGTATTAAAGAGAAATTAATCACTTCATCCGATGTTTAAGTGAATAAAATAGCCTTGACAGTCGAGTTCCACAACTATTGACTTTGTTTTCGCTCACCGGACTTGTGTGTGTGTGTGTGTGTGTGTGTGTATGTAGGTGATGCAGGGTTGCCGGGTTTTCGCAACAAAACCTGCCCAATTGCTACTCAAATAGCCCAAGTCGCGTTTCGAGGGGGGTTCCCCAGTAAAAATCGCGTTCTGAGGGGTAAAATAAAAGTTTTTCGTCAGGGTTCCTCCGGTAAAATTCGCATTCATATCACGTTATTGGGGTCGCTTCACCCCGCTGCAACAGTGTTAAAGTAGCCCAGTTCCGCGGGAAAACCACGGACTCGGCAACTGAGGTGATGTAAAAGAGGAAAGCAGGCATTTGGACCAAAGCACTGTGAGGCAAGGGAGGGGGAGACTCAAAATGTTTCTAAACTTAAAACGCATTTTTGC
>NW_015539830.1:0-20316 GCF_001515605.1 Sinocyclocheilus anshuiensis | reverse complement strand
GTCTAGTGGGGGTGGGGGGTCCTGTCCCCCACGACCCCCCCGAGATTTCTGCCTATGGTAAACAGTACAATGTTTTAAAAGCATTGCAGAATCGACATCAAATGAATGAATAAATAAAATGACATACAGTTGAGAAACATTGCAAAAAGTTTCTTAATTTTATGGAATCAAAATAAAACATTTTGGAAGCAGTGTGAAAATACCTGCAATTCCTAATATTATTCTTTGTTTTCTCTCAAAATGACAATGACATTTTTACTATGATAAAATTTTTCAAATCTCTCTGCATTGAAACTAAATATTTAACTAAATTAAATTAAATAACTGAATTATTTTTATAAAGAAAAATCAAAATTCTACCAGGCCATATGAGAATGTTTACAGAATGCCTTGTTTACCTAAATGTACTAGAGCTATGCACATCCTGAGTATGACAAGAATTTCAAATATGAAAAACTGCATAATTTAGGTAATTTTACTGATTATTTGACCTAAAAGTTTTTGAAAATAATATGTGAGAGTAAGTTACATACAGATAAGGAGGGGGGGAAAAACACAAGAGTACTGGAATTTGCTTGGATATTTAGATCTTTTTTGATTTATATGACATCATTTGAATTCAGAACAGAGATGTTCATATTGATCTCTGTTTCATATTTAATCTCTATCTCTATCCCTTTCTCGTGTTCTCACTATTTCTTTGAAGTCATTGGTGAATATTTTACTTTTAAAGATCAAGGCAAAACATTTGGGCGACATCAAATGAAGTACCATGTTTTTTCCAATGTTAATAAAATATGCATCAAATAAGTTAAAAACTTCTTTGAATGTTAGGAGAGGTTTCTAGGCTGTTTTTGGAATGTTGTACTGTGATGTAACCTAACTCCAAACAAAATGCAATGTTGTGTAATGTTGAAAAAAATGTTTGTGACTTTAAAAGCAGAAAACACATTTGAAAACAATATAACAACAAAACAAAGCTTTTGTGACAGAGCATCTGTTAGAATCAGAATTAGCTCTGAGCCCCTGCTGGTGTGTCTGATTTTGAGAGTCAACAAGCGCTTTTAGACTTGGGTAAACTGAAGTGTCAAGGTGTAGTGCTCTATGTAGATGAGGGAAAGAGAGAAGGCTGTTTGCATGTCTGCAGGGATGAGTGTAGTATTCACAGAGCATCTGTCACGCATACTCACAGCTAATCACCAACATACGGCCTCTCCGCAGTCAAACACAAGCACACAGATTGATAACTGTGAAACGCACACCAGCATACACACATCAAATGCTGCTTATCGTGTATATGAATCAGCAACACAATACATCAACAGAAAGGAAAAAAAAAGAAAAAAGTTTATTTGCTGAAAATTCACATAAATTCATCTGTCAGATGGGTTTTATCTGAAATCACAGGAGAGAAAATCACAAATGAGGTCTCTTTAATTTCTTTATTTAGTTGTTTTTCCCAGACAAAAATAAGATTAAATGGACAACAAATAGGGACATATCCTAAAATGTCATCCTTCTTAGAGTTTTCTCCTGAGAAAGCCAGCGAAAGATCTCAACTACACTCTAAAAGTCACCCACCCCCGCCCCGCCCCGCCCCGCCAACTTCCATGAAATTAAAGTCAGATATTTCTATATGAGCATCTTTCACAACTTCTTCCAAGACCAAATGATCTGAGTTGCTATCCATATTGACTTTATACACTTACTGTATGTTAATCCATCCAAAGGTATTAAAAAAATACTTGTATTAAACATAACTGAGAACTCCGTTAAGTGTTGTGAAAGAGTGAAAGAGGTATGAAAGAGTGAAAGACAACATTTGAGCAACACAAATTTCCTCTGGGAAACAACTATTGGGAAAATTCAGATAAATATCAGCTAGTATCAAAGGCCTTTAGTGTATGGTCAAGGTGACTTTCCTGTAGGTCCACAAACAGTTGTTACTTTTGTTGGTATAGTTGTAAGAGTTGTTACTTTCAGGTCAAAGGATCTATTCTAAGATCTCTTCTAAAAATATATGATGTGTGTGTGAAATCTTTGGTTGCAATGGAAACATTGTCGTCATTATCCAATGACAAGTGTCCTGAATTCACCTTCTGCTTGGCAGAAGTCCGTCTTTTGCCATCCTCATCTCCTAATTAAATTGCAGCATTACGGCTAAAGCACATGGGCCACGGAAAAACATTGCCACAGGATCAATCACAGTCTACACGATGTACACATTCCTGCCGCCCCCTGCTCCCCCCGTGTCAATGTGTTACTCCAGATCCTGAGTAAAGTGCTTTACTATTCCTGAGTAGCTTGAGTTGGTAAAATGAATGAATGAGATGATAGATAGATAGATAGATAGATAGATAGATAGATAGATAGATAGATAGATAGATAGATAGATGGCAACACAAGGCCAGTCAAACTGTGGCAATAACATGTTTGTTTGACAGCAGTGCATGCTTAAATCTCTGACTGCAAACATACAAGGGCACAAGGTAGTTAACCACTGGGAATGAGCAATCTAAATGATTTGATATTTAAAGAAGTCAATGTCAAAGCAGACTTTTGGACATGTTTGTCATGACTGAAACTAGAACATTTCCCAGTTTATTTCACTCTTCTCTGCAATACTTGATTCTGATTGGTTAATCAATTGACACTAAACTGTAGAATTGGCCATACTGTACACACCATGATATATTGCGCGAATTATGGGAGTAACTTCTGTAAACAATCAGCGACTTGTTTGAAGGTGAGCTTTATGAATGCAATAATAAGCATTCGCAAACACTGAGCATAATGAGTGTCATTATTCTCCTCAATCTTTAAACATAAAGCATACAAAAATGACTCTTAAAACTGTAAAAATATAAACAAATTGCTTTCAGCAGATCGTTAGCAACCCCAACAGCTCAGATGAGATTTCCCCAGCAATATTACAGACTATATGCAAATCTGTATTATGTAACTTGTCTGTTGAGTCAATCAAAAATCATGAAGTGTTCCGGTGTTCATTAACTGAAACACTGTTGGATATTTCAAAGTGCTTTCCATCATTTTGACAGATAACATATTGTGTTACCCCACTTTAATAAACATTGATTAGAAGTAGAAAGGGAAAAAAATATGTTTTAAAGCACCTGTGCGATAAGACACATGAGTGAGGATTTAAAGAGAAAAACAAGATTATTAGTGCATTCCAGTGAATTATTCATGGGATGATGTTTATTAAAATGGTTGAAAGCAAAGCACAAGTGCACAGTATCTGCTGTCATTTTCATATTGTTACAGCAGTGTACAAAGAAAAAAGAAAATAATCAGGAGGAACGCAGCACAGCAGACTGAAAAGAGCTCCTGCCACAGATTCGTGTGATACCAGTGTCAAGAATAAAACCAAGCATTACATTATTTTCATGATGGATGAAAATGAAGCATGATATAAAATCTCATTCAGTCAAGGTGATGGATAATGATTATTTGTAGAGCAACTTTATTATTTGAAATGATTTATTTCAGTCATTTTGGGCAGCAGTTACCCAAGTCCCAAAATGCCACCCACATTTTAAAATGCAGGCTTGTTCTGAAAAAAAAAAAAAAAGTAGATAGAGGAAGTGTGTACCATTTTTGTTTGTTTGTATGTACTGTATGTTTGTTTAAAACAAGCAGTTGGTCAAGAAGTGGTTTGCCTGCCTGCTCACGTGACATTGACCTGACTACCAAAACTGTAGTTTTATTAAACCATTCTGACTGTTTAAGAACAAAAGTTTATGTCAAAACTTGGAGGAAGTGGACTGCCCTCAATTTATTCTTAAAACAAACTTTGCCTAGATAATGATATAAGATCTAAATACAGGTGCATCTCACTAAATTAGAATGTCGTGGAAAAGTTCATTTATTTCAGTAATTCAACTCAAATTGTGAAACTCGTGTATTAAAATTTGAGTTGAATTACTGAAATAAATGAACTTTTCCATGACATTCTAATTTATTGAGATGCACCTGTACATGTACTTACTTGCACATGTACTTTTTTATTAAATATCTAATTGTGAATTGGTTAACCTTTTGACACTAAACTCAAATGTCAACTAATGGAAAAGGAACAGGAATTCATGGAATCGGTGGACTTCATCAAACTAGCCAAAGTATTTTATGAACACACAAGTGGCAGAGAAAACACATCCAGGCTCAATACGTGCCTATACCTAAATGTCTGCAAAACTAAAAAAAAAAAAAAAAAAATGGCTAAAAATATGGAACATACTTTCCAGAAGGCCAACAATTCACTAAAAATGTTTTTTTATTGGTCTTATGAAGTATTCTAATTGTTGAGATAGTGAATTGGTGGGTTTTTGTTAAATGTGAGCCAAAATCATCACAATTAAAATAACCAAAGACTTAAACTACTTCAGTCTGTGTGCATTGAATTTATTTAATACACGAGTTTCACAATTTGAGTTGAATTACTGAAATAAATGAACTTTTCCATGACATTCTAATTTATTGAGATGCACCTGTACATGTACTTACTTGCACATGTACTTTTTTATTAAATATCTAATTGTGAATTGGTTAACCTTTTGACACTAAACTCAAATGTCAACTAATGGAAAAGGAACAGGAATTCATGGAATCGGTGGACTTCATCAAACTAGCCAAAGTATTTTATGAACACACAAGTGGCAGAGAAAACACATCCAGGCTCAATACGTGCCTATACCTAAATGTCTGCAAAACTAAAAAAAAAAAAAAAAAAACATGGCTATACATATGAATTGCTGCAGTTTCCAGTTGAAATGAACAATAGAGGCAGTAAAACTCTGACACCTTTTATTCCTTTTCACACAAATTATGATTTACAGGGCCTTGCTTTGATTAAGAAAGCCTAATTTTCGCACAGTTCCTTGCACAATATTATGTTATGACTTCAAAACAATTTTAACATGCTGCAAGATTTGAAAACTGACACTTTTGAACGTCAGCCTCACATATATAGCTGCACATGTATGGGTTTTCTAACGCATTAGGTTTACTCGGTAGCTCACACGATATGACGCTGCACTAGTGAGGTGAAGTGATCCTGTATGAATCCTGAGAAACTATGGTTTGACAAAACCGCTCAAAACTGTTAGAAGGAAGTTAAAATAGCACGGCTGCATTAGCGAATGCATTTTTATATCACTTTTGCTTTCGTTAACACTATTGGGTAGGTTTAGGGTTGGGTTTGGTATTTTCCAAAACGATAGAGCATTAACCTTTTAGCGACACTCCCCGGACATTTGAATTCTGAACTGTCGCGATACATACCTGTACCAATGTAATAAAAACGTGACTACGACCACATATTGCACGTTTTAGAGCCACTCACTGGACATTTCACTTTGAAGCTGCCGCAAAAGCAAGGTACGTAATATTAGTGCAGAAACATCACCACAAGCACGTATTTCCAATGAGCTTGGATTGGCGAATACGGAAAGTACTGTATTTTTTCAGAAATCCGAAAATTCAGAATTGATGGAAAACTGTGGAGTTCTGCATACATGTTGGCCTGGCCATGGGCGGTGTTGTGAGTAGTGGACTACATGTGACTGATACACCGAGCCAAGTCTGGCTTCAGCTGATGTCCGGTTGCCAGTGATCAGTCTTTAGTAGCCTTTGGCTCTGTTTCAGTGCCTTTTAATCAGAGCCAACATGCTGTGAGTGCTGCGATGTCATCCATTCATCACACCTCTGACCGCTGGTCAACCGATCGGAAATCTGTCAGATCTTCAGTATTGGTGCCGGCCATTATAAAACATACTGGGCAACTGATTTGATGCTAATTACTTATTTAAAAAAAAAAAAAAGAACACACACACAAACACTAATATGGCAGATTATTCAGGGTGTTGTTGAAAATAAATTGTTTTCACTGATAGATGATGAAGCTCTCATGGAACACTGGACTAATCAGGCTATGAGTGATTTGCTTTCATCCCTGTTTATCCTCTTCTTCCTCTCTTTGTAGATGTGATAGCTAGAGGAGCCAATCCGTCATGGTTAATTATAAACAAATGACAGGAATGAGACTGTTGCATCTTGGATGCTCATTCTTTTGTCTCAAATTTCTTGTACATCATGTTGCAAGCTGTCATGTAGAATAAGAACATGGCAATAATGCACAGGCTTTAGTTGTTTCATTTTTTCTGGAAGAAATGTTGTGTTAGCTGTTGTGTTCACAGCTAAACCCGAAAGGCAACACTGTGAACTCTAATAAACCGTATATGTAAAATAACCCCTGACTCCACATGAAACTCAGTCGGAACTAAAAGAAACCTAAATGCTTTACTTAGCACTGTGTAACTGTGTGAAGAAGAGAACATGACTTGCTTGAATATTGGAGAAAGACAGGACCGAGGCGTCGCAGTTCTCCAAAAGTAGTTACGGAAAAATTACATTTGAGGTGTGCTGTATGCCTTTCGGAAATATTACAATGACATTTGGGACATTTTTCACCTACGCCTTAGGCAGCACAAATAATGAATTTTTATTGTTCTGCACAGACAATCCGTTCTGAATCTAGTGGAGGCTGGAAGCGTTTTAATCTCCGGCTTCATTTCCTATCGCAGTAACCATTTAGAAAAGTTCCTCGCAGGTTTGTGATCTCGTTACAACCCTGGGGAAGTGAGCAAGCGATAGCACTGTGCTGTAATAATTAATTATTATTTCAAGACTGTGCATTTCTGCACAGCAAGTGGACTTTTTCAGGGTAACAAAGGGGTTTTTACATCAGATAAAATGGTTTTCTTCTCTGCTCGGCATTGGAAAACGTTCCCCAGACTAATCAGGTTAAGTAAGGAAAATCCCTGCCTTGGCAACACCTACAGCCTATGATCCTTCTTGAAAACATTCTTGAACCACTGAGCCACAGTCACTGGCCTTTGATCTGCAGCGTAAACTGCAAATGCAATCTGAAATTTAGATTCCTTCGGCGTTTGATCTGATTCCAGCAGCTACTGATGTGACTGACACAATGATAAATGTGATATTGGCGCTAGAGGTCCTTAGATTGGCCTTTATAGGTTAAGAAGGGAGCAGCGGTGTTGATGCTATTGGTTTGGTTCCTGAGAGAAAATGAGAACTACACTCTTAAAAATAAAGGTGCTTCAAAAGGTTCTTCAAGCGATGCCATAGAATAACCATGTTTGGTTCCCCAAAGAACCATTCAGTCAAAGGTTCTTTAAAGAACCCTCTGTTTCTTACCTTTTTGTAATCTGAAGAACCTTCTTTCGCCACAAAGAACCTTTTGTGAAACAGAAAGGTTCTTCAGATGTTAAAGGTTCTTTATGGAACCATTTAGACAAAAAGGTTCTTCTATGGCATCGTGAAGCACCTTTATTTTTAAGAGTGTAGATGAGGAAGTACCCCACTAAAGGGCTCCAATACAGGGCGTCCCACTGTCCAACTTGGTTTTGATCGGGATGTCAAACCTACCTAGCGCAAAATCTTCCCTGAAATCTTGCTCTCTTCTGTCGGTGGTATTTCACTCATCAATGAAGAAAGAAAGAGGGATGACAGACTGAATGGCTTTTCTGAATTTTCTCTTCCATTCCCTGTCACGGATTGTAATAGACTGAAAAAGGTACAATTCATGAAGTAATGTACTTTATGTGACCGTTCTGCCTCTGAAAACTGGCTAGTATGACACCACAATGATAATTTGTTTTTTGTTTTTTTTCCAAATCATGACATTATGTTCCAAATGTTCCAAAATCAACATTAAATGTTATTCACAACCCATTTTACATGTATACAAAAAGCATATTTCACTGTAGAAAAAAAAGTAATGGAGCACACTGAGCAGCCTCCCATGTGTGTATGGTGTATACTGTACAGTGAAACAGTGCAGCCAGGTGCCAGGAACTTATCCAACATGCATTAAGCTAATTACATTTACTGGTTGAAAGCTGTCAGGATTCAATTAAAATGATAGTTCACCCCCCCAAAAAAAGTAATGTATTCATTCTTATGTTGTTCCAAAGTTGTATGACTTCAGTATAACACAAAATAAGACTCTTTACCTGTCTTTCAGGCTTTAAAAAGATGACATTCCAAGTTAGTTTCATCAAAATAATTTTATTAGCTGAATCATCTGGTTCATTAAAAAAAAAAAAAAAAAATGATTCAGGCATTCCCACGCTCATGAACGCATCTAGGTGAGCCAGAAGTCAAGATTTCCAGTTACAAAAACTTACATTTAATTTCATTCCTGATATTAAACTATCCAAAGACTTGAAATATAGAGTCATATGGATAAATTATGATACTTTTTATGATTATTTTAAATCCTTTTTAAAGCTTGGAAGCTCCAGCCTCAGTTGCATGGCGACCAGTGACTAAACAATGAGATAATTTTAACTTGGGTGTGATTTATTCCTTTAAGATTTTGATGACAGTTGAGGTGATCGTGGTTCTGCAGTGACCTGACTGGATCATCTACATACAGAATGGAGTGTTGGATAAACGAAGTGCTGGTGATATTTCCTTCTTTAAATCAAAGGTGTCAAAACGACATTCCAGCCCAATTTCACCTTTGCATATTTAGGATTATCATCGTTGCTTTTGAGTGAATGAGACTATGTGAGTGCAGATTTGTTTTATATTCCTCTCACAAGTTGAATAAAGACCACTGCTATTTGCTGAATGCCAATTCTGATTGATGTGCACTGTATTCAAATGATATGACTAATGCAACTGGTTTTGCATCAAGACACTGATTTTACATTGGGAATCAAGTGGCGACCCAATACAGTACCACAGTTGTTGTACAAAAGTAAACAAAAATGTCCTTGAAATCAAACATTGAAACAAAGCTTTGCCTAGACCCAACAGTATGCAATTTTTTTCCCTCAAATTTCCTGAATATGTAATTTTGATGGTTTAATTATCTAGGTAGCCAATAATTCATGACTCAAACAAAACAATTGCAAAAATGCAAAACAATTATAAAAATGGGTTCATTCTCAAATTGATTTAGTTGTACTTTGCTTAACCTTGCGTAGTTTTGTTAAAGTCTGCGTGAACCGGAAGTTGCTGCTGAAATGTGTAATGACGTATTTCCAGCTGAAACGGAATATTGAATAGAGGGCGTCGTTTTATTTTTTGCGCTCCTACTCTCTGTCTCTTACTCATAGCAATCTAACGGTTAGAGGGGTGTTTAAGCATATTCTGCCCAAGCCGTCAAACTGACGTAATCAGAGAAGGAATGCCATTCCAGAGCGGAAGCAAATGTTCAGATTTTGATTAAAGATTACCAAGACAAACTATTTTTTTCAGCAGATTACCTTGCACGGATTAATTGTTCACATCAAGACTAGCAATGTGCGCTAATAAAGTAAATAAAGTCAATTTTGATTTCAGGCGGACTTTAATGGTTTTAGAGTATGAAGAGATGTCAATAAACATATTCATGGTAGAATATGCCTAGTTTGACTAGCTATAGTCACAAACCAATTTCTGCCAAAATACTATTGAGTTTGTTTGGACAAACAACTTTTTACAGTATGTCAGTAAGAGACTGGAAGTGTTTTCTCCTTCAATTTTGGGTCATGACCCAACACTTCTAATGGAGACAATTTAATTTCATATAACTGATCATTTTCTATTTATTGACAGGATTCACAGTAATGGCTACATGATTCCCAAACGGTGTTTCTATTCTCAAGGTCAGTTTGGTGCCTCCCACATCTGAGTTTAATATGGCTTTAAATGGAAATATTGAATCAGTAACCCTCCTCTGCATGTATAAATCACTGGCATCAGACGTCAGACTATGCATTTGCTCTGCCATCATCCCCCAAATCCTGAAAATGGTTGGCTTGCTGGTTGTAAATAGGGTCAAATAAAAGGGCTATATTCTGAATGACAACTCCTTTTAAAGTGAGCTTCTGTGTCATACTGACAATGATAGAGAGAAAGAAATCGGCCTCTTTCCTCTGAAACTTCCCACGTTTCAAGGGTGTGGAATGAAATTAGATTTTAATTGAACGGCAAAAAAACGAGGAAGAGTAGTTAATGTAAATGACTCATCCCTTGCTCTCAATGTGCTTGTTGCTGCGAATATGGCTGTGAAGTGGTCAAATGATTGGAGTGACTCTGGTGACAGTTAAGTAAAGCTGTAACATTTGATCGCCGTCAAACCTTATTTTACTTTATTTTTGGGCTTTTGCATCATTCCATAGACAGCCAAATGAAGAATGACAGGAAATTGTTTGGGACAGAGGAGGACAAATGGGATCAGGACATATCACAAAACTAGATTTGACCCTGTGACACCCATATGAGCACCACAACTCAGTAGCACACATATTAACCACTTCCAAAAAGAACAGTTGTTCATTACTGCACTTCACAATGGCTGCTAAAATGGCTCTAAAATATTTTTAAAAATCATAAATAAGCTCCCCCTTTAGACGTGTTGTATGAAAAATGTGCTTCAGAAAGTCTTTTGTGTTCATCTGAAGAGAGAGGGGGAAAACGTATACAGGTTCTGGAATGACATGAGAGAAAGTAGATACTGACATGATCTTCATTTTTGTCTCCTTGATGGCCAAGTCAGTTCATTCTGCAGCCATCTTGGTTTTCTTTTTTGTCCATCAAATGTACATGCTTACAGGATGGGGCTGTTGAATGCTTAATTCTGATTGGCTGATAAACATTCTAAGGCGTGCAATTATTTTTCAAGAAACACACAGCTAAAGTAGTTTCAAACAGTTCTTGACCGCATTACAGTTCAAATATTTTAGTTATTTCTAAGGTACTTTCAGCCTACAACAGCAATCGAACTAAAACCCATAAAGACACTAAACAAGAAAACAAATATGATAGGTAACAGGAAAACAATGACAAACAGTTCAGGTTCAGGTTCACTTTATTTGTACCCATAGGTAGACTAGGTTTGCAGTGTTATGAGTTCTCACAGCTTTCACATTTTACAGACACCACAAACATTAACCAGCATATATGATAAAAGTGCTTTAAGGTTCCCAGCATCACTAAAAAACCGCCTAGACTAAAAACAACAAATTACCAATTAATAAATAAATAACAATGTTCCTAAGACCTATGCTTATTCAACTGAGTGATAGCTGCTGGCACAGAGCTGTTTTTATACCGCTTAGTTCTACAATACGGAAATAGAAATCTACGTCTAGATGGCAGAAGTTTAAATTCATTGTTCAAAGGATGGTCAATAATAGTCCCAAGGTATTTGTAAGATTGCACAGATTCTATTTTCTGACTTTTAATAGATGTAACTTCATGTGGGTGGGCTTGTTTCCTAAAATCAATAATCATATCTTTTGTCTTAGATAAGTTTAATTGGAGGTAGGACTCCTCACACCACTTTATAAAGTCATCAATAATCGGGCCATGGCTGGTCTCATTGCCCTGAAGCTCACTAACAATAACAGTGTCATCTGCATACTTTAAAATAGTCCTGTTTTCCCACTTACTCTGACACATATTTGTGTAGAGAATAAATAATAGAGGTGAAAGCACACATCCTTGTGGGGAGCCCGTAGAGGAACAAACTTCGTCAGACAGGGTTCCATTCACCCTTACTCTCTGTGTCCTATATTAGTTAAGAAATCAAGAATCCAGCCCACGATATTGTTACTCAATGTAAACTGTTCTAAAAGCCTATTAATTAGAACATGGGGTTGGATTGTGTTAAAAGCAGATGAAAAATCAACAAATAAAAGTCTAACATGAGACCCATTTCCCTCCAAGTGTTTAGCAAGTAAGTTCAACAACGTAACTGTAGCGCCCCCTACTCCTCTATGTGGCCTATAAGCAAACTGCATAGGGTCAAGTGTATATTCAGTTTTCCTTAGAATGTCTTCCCTTACCAGTTTTTCAAGGGTTTTAATTAAAATTGATGTAAGAGCAACTGGTCTAAAATCATTACGGGTATTGGGACTACTGGACTTGGGAACCGGGACTACCACAGCATCTTTCCACACCACACAAGAAACAGTTTCCATTTTTTCCCCACTAAATTACCTTACTCAAATGATTAGCTCAAAAAATATTCCCAGATTCGGGCACTCGTGCGCAACAACAAGTGGCACACTTCTAGGGTTGTTTGCATGGTAATGAATGGAAATGTTAATGGCTGCTCTCACCAGATACTAAAGATCATCTCCAAAAGTGTTGCTAAGGTTGTTTCAGGTCAGTTTTTTTTCCATCTAGTACATGTCCCAAGACCCCATAATCCCTCCCACAAATAAACAGTGTAGATCACGTCATGATCATAAATCTGATCATGTAGGCCTATGTGTTTATGTAAGTGTGTCTTCACCTCACAAGTGGTCTACACTAACGCAAAAGTTAATTTAAGGACAGCAAAGCCATTTTCTGTGGTGCAAGTATACTTATCCATATAGCTATCAGACAAGATTGTCTAGCACATAACAAGTGCATAATGGGATTAGAAGATCTGCACATCTTAACGATCGCAGATCCATGGTCTTATCCTTCTCTTAAGGGGCAAATGCTTGGGCCCATTTAGACAAACACTCTTAAATTGGCCCATCCATCCACAATATTTGAATTAAATGATTTCACATCCAGCACAACTTTTGTGGCTAGTGTCTTCTTTCACCTTTAAAACACATTGACAGTGATTTATTCCCACTTGCTATGTTACCATAGCAACCACTATTTGAAGGCTGCAGGAAAAGCATGTACTCCTGCAATGTCACACAAGCCCAGGGTTATGGATACCAGCTAACTTGGCCAAAATATAACAACTAATCTGGCACTTATACAGTGATAATCATGCTGTGATGAGTCCTTTACTTTCTGAGAGTGTTTGGGAACTATATGCAAATTAATAATGGGAGACTTATTATTAATTTTTTATGACTAATCTGATCTTTTGTTATGTGTCCATTAAATTCTGAACAGAAAATAATGAATAAAATTAGATGAAAATTGGTGCCGTGACCCGGATGGGAGTGAGGTACAGGGGGTGAGTGTAATGGAGGCCAGCTAGTAAGAGCTGCATGGGTAAACCTCACTCCCCTGATCTCAAGAGGCACGCTAGCGACTGACACTAGAGGCTGCGGTCTCTAGCATCCTTGTTAGCATTCCTGCCTCTCATGCCGTAAATGCCTATTTGAATCCTGCTTGGAGCGAGCATGGTGAGTACAACCAGAGGGGGTTACACATGCAAGATGAAGATGAGTTTGCTTCTTCATGGGAACAGATTTGGAGATGTTTAGCATTACATCACTTGCTTATCAATGGATCCTCAGCAGTGAATGGGTGCCATCAGAATGTCCAAACAGCTGATAAAAACATCACAATAATCCACAAGTAATCCACACCACTCCAGTCCATCAATTAATGTCTTGTGAAGTGAAAAGCCAAATCCATCAAAGCATTTTAACTTGTTCCTTGTTTAACACTAGAACCGCCACGGGGTAAATTTTAACCGTGGCTGTTTTTAAAACGTACATAAAATATTTTTAATTTTAGAAAAGGAAAACAAGTCTTCTCTTGGCTTATATCGAAATCCTCCGACATTCTTCTTTACAAATCCTCGTTTTGTACTTCTAATAAGTGACCGTTGTTTTGTTTTGATCTCTCTCCTGCGCTTTCGCGTAGTCACTTCTGAGCGGCGCATGTGCAAAGCTGACCTCATATGTCATCCGCCCGGAACTGCTTCCGTGTAGGCTAATGAATAAAACCTTTTTTTTAATTACCCGAAGTTTATTGGTGTTCTTCTTGTATAATTCAAATTATAAATGATATAACTAAACAAATTAAGAATTAATTAGGTGAAGCTGTGCACTTGAATTTGTCATCGCATCATTCTAGAGTAATTTGTGGGCTAATTTTCATTTTTGGGTGAACTAACCCTTTAAGTGGTGATATCTAAGTGGGTGTGTTGTTTACTTGCTTTTTTTATTAGTCTTTCCATTTACATCATTAATTATTTCAAACCAATTTGCGGATGCAGAATGTGCACAAAAATGAGAGATGGGATTTATGAATGAATGACACTGCCTCCTCTCACGTCAGTTTTCTCTGTTCACTCTTAATTACCCCCCACCAAACCATCGCATGCTTTAGGGGGACTATTAAGGCTCAATGGGCTCAGGGGAGGCAAGAGAGATGTGGCTTCCCGCTGTAACTTTGGTAACACTTTATTTCGATAGTCCACTTTAGACATTCTATTAACAGTAAGTAACTTTGCAACTACATGTCAACTAGCAGTTAGTAGAGTATTAGTAGACTGTCTGCTTAATATATTCTAACACTTACTTTGTAAACTTATTCTACTAACCCTAAACCTACCCTAACAGTCTACTCTGAGAGTTAGTAGACATGTAGTTGCAAATTAATGAGAATTAGTTGACATGTAGTTGACATGTAGTTACTTATAGTTAGTAGAATGTCTAAAGTGGACTATCGAAATAAAGTGTAACCGTAACTTTAACCATTGGTGTTGCTTTAGAAGTCATCGGAGGAAACACCCCTGCTGTTAACTTGATATACATTTACTTAACGTGACTCTCAAAACAAAGATTTTAGTCATTTTTAGTCATACTGCCTACCCGTAGTATCCTTGACGCATCATGTTTTTTTTGTTTTTTTTCCCCCAAAAGATCAAGGATCCATCCATCCATTTCCTAAACTGTTTATCCAATGTAAGGTTGCGGGAAGGAAAATTTTGTTTAACAAATTTATTTTCATGAATTTAGTACTGATAAATAACTTTTGAGATGCATTCTGATTTAAGGAAGCATTCTACTTTCCTGCACAGACTGAGAGAATAAGAAAAAAACCTAAGTCATTTGAGCAGGACTCAGGAGCACTGCAGACGGTGATTCGCATTGGGATTGCTCCAGGCACAGACATCGCCTGAGGCTACGACAGAGGGAGAGACTCGCTAGAGACCGGCTTCAGTTTCATTACACTCAGAGACTCCAAAGGGTTCATGTTCCAGAGGGACACTGATCCCAGAGGACCGCCTCAACTCGATCTTTAAACACTTCCTCTCCATTAATTTGTCATCTCAGTCATCTCAAGTCTCTAAGGGTGCTAATACCAGGGATGGGCAGTATTTCAGATACATGTATTTAAAATACGTATTTTAAATACAAAATACTATTTTGTATTTTAAAGCCTTTGGACAAAATCTAATGTAATTTGTATTTAATTACATTTAAGATTAGTATTTTTGTATTTTCAAAATACATAAAATACTCTGTGCCAGTCAACCTATTTATCGGGGTGCTGATTTTGTGCATCAGATAATTCTTCATCACGTGCATCATGTGAGCTGCAGCTGTACAACTCCATTCAGCATTGGGTGAGTGACTTTTCTGGTATAAGATAAGGTGAGGATGTCATGGTCAATAGTACTTGTTAATTAAAGTTAAAATAGTGCATCATTCAGATTTGCCTTCCGTTAACATGAAAGAATAAAAGAGCACAGACAAGGGAAAAAAATAGCGTTAGCCAATCAGTTTTGATAGTTAATCGGTAGGTTTTTTTTTTTTTTTTTTTTATCAACTAGCTTGTTAAATGTGTTTAAAGCATTACTGCATGTTAGGGCTGGGTGATATGACAATATATATTGTGGCGATGATATAAAGTGTGAATTGAATGAACTTTATTCTAAATCATTTACATAGAAAGGCCTTAGTGGGCAGGAATTATAGGAACATTGGAGTGGAAAAAGAAGCATGGATGAATGTGATGTACTTGGTGCAGTTGCACTTATTATAAGCTCAGCATGCCATGAAAGGAAATTCAAATTCACACTCGCACATTGGCAGGAAGTTTTTCTGCATGCGCTTCGAGATGGAGTGGAACGCCGACAAGTAGGCCTTATCCACCTTATTTTTCAATGTGGAGGTAAGCCATTTTCTGTGAATGTGCGAGACTTACGGTTAAAAATTAGCCGCTGTAGGGAAATAACCATAAGAATAACAAAATGCAGTAAACGGTAAAACTTTTTGTACTACAAACCAGTGTGTTCATAATTAAGATAATACATTAAACAAAATATGCTAAGACACACCATTTTCTAGTTTGCATGTCCTCCAAACCATCAGAAAGCAGCAGTGAGAGGAATTAGTTTGCGGAGTAGTTCGTCAAACAATCGTTTCGTGAGAAGTTGGATTTCTTCACATATACACTGATTAGGTTGTGGGTCATTTTGGATGTGAAAATGTTTTTGAGTAAACTTCTTAATCCCACACAAAAGAATCAAAGAATCGTGTAAAATCCAGTAAACTTGAGAATATGACTTGTGACAAAACATATGAATATGATAATACGTAAAACACTAAATTGAACAATACTCTCTTATACAAGTTCTTTTTTAATTCATTAAACCTCTTTTTAACTAATGTTTGTATTAAACATGGAACATTATTTATTCATTGTTTTTCTATCGCAGGCTCATTTTGTAAATGTAAGCATTTTACATTTTAGACAAGTGCAAACTTGGTGCTTAATGAAAAATTTGTCACATTAACAAAACCAGGTGATTGTGTTCACCCATCTATGCAAATGTATGTTTATGTAGAGACAAGAGAATTAGGTTAATCACTGTCTGTCACCATTAGCTTAGTGTAGTGATTGTGTGCATTTGTGATGACACTGATGAATGCTACATTACAAAAAAATCTTAAAAAAAAAAAAAAAACTTTGAGCAAATAGTGTTAAATGCGACATAAATGATTTCTAATTTTAAAATGTAAATTTTAGATGAACGTTCTAATTTGAATAAACTTTATATATATGACAAAAACTTTACATTAAATAAATGTAAATAAATAACGTTTAAGTTTAAAATAAGTTAAAAAAAGTAAGTTTTGGTATTTCCTACAGGGCAGGGGAAGGGTAGATGTATGTAAAATGAAATCAAACGTTTCTAAGCAGTTGTACACATCAAAAGGTTTAATTTTTATTTATTTATTTATTTTGCATTCATAATAGGTCCAGATAGATTTCAGCCTATACGGATACCTGCACTGGATGACCAATTTCACATTATTTTCGAAATACAAAATACTGTATTTGTATTTAAATATTTTTTTCCACAGATTATTTTGTATTTGTATTTAAATATTTTTTTCTCTCACAGTATTTTGTATTTTTATTTTAAATACATTTTCATGTATTTATGCCCATCTCTGGCTAATAAATAATAATACTGTCACATTTTTTCACTCGATGAGTTAATGTTAATGCAGACAAGCATGTTATGTCTTGCAGCATGCAATCAAACATCAGAAACAGGTAAAAAATGATATAAATACTGTTCGGTTTCTGGCACAAACCGATCGTTTCGTGTCTTAGGACATCAATGTGTCGTCACGAGCCACAGGGTTTAATTTGGATTTGTCTGAGCATGTTTTTTTTACTCTCATAAATTTTGTTACCATTGCCATGCATTATATGACTGATAGACTGCAACGGTTAAAGTTAAAAATCATCATATGTGTTCTACTGAAGAAACAAAGTCACCTACATCTTGGATGCCCTGGGGGTACGCAGATAAACATCAAATTTTCATTTTTGGGTGAACTATCCCTTTAATTTGCAAGTCATTGACTTGCAAAAAACGTTTTCCGTGAGGGTTAGTGTTAGGGGATATAAAATACAGGGGGTGCCAACACTGATCTTGCACACCTTTCAGCATATGTCCAGTTGCGCCGCTGATTTCAAGCAGTACCTGACCAATTAAAATCAGATTTATACAATCATTATAAAAATGCCTTATCCAGTAGCCACAAACAATTGACTTGTCCTGACCGCTGCAGTCAAAATTGACATACATCGATGTACGCTGAAGACAAAAAATGACAACTGAATTAGGGTTGCATGATTACAACAATATCATAATTGTTGATAATTTTCCATAATGTTGTAGAATTAATTTTGATTAATACAATCTCTTTCCAAACACCGCAAACAAATTTATAAAATAACAAATAAATAAATTAAATTATATATAAACATTAATTATTAGTTTAACATTATAAGATGTAACATGAAACCCTAATGTACATAACTGATAAGAAAAAACTAAGAAGAAACAGTATTTCAATGAAAAAGTTAATTAATCAAATATGAGCCGACACAGAGAATTCTGGGAATTTTTGGTTTTTCACAGTACATTATAACTTGTTCTTTTTCACATCCAAAGCTTTAAATTTAACAGTAATTTAAAGGGGTGTTTGATTGCGATTTCACTTTTTTAATGTTAGTTAGTGTGTAATGTTGCTGTTTGAGCATAAACAATATCTGCAAAGTTACGAAGCTGAAAGTTCAATGCAAACGGAGATATCGTCTTTTAAAATTCTGGCAGTTTAATGCCTACAAAAACGGCTGGTAGGGACTACAACAAGTTACTTCCCGGGTTTGTGACGTAACAAACCCAGATAAACCCCGCCCTCAGGAAAAGGCAACAAAGGGGGTGAGGCCTTAACAGGAAAAGATCAGCCCTTTTCTCAGAGAAGGGACAGAGCGGTGTGGAATATAGGTAAATTATGCGAAAAATAATGTGTTTTTTAAAAAACAAAGCATTAACACATGTTAGACTGCACCCCATAAACACAATCAAGCCTAGAAAAAAAACAGTGAACCACACCTTTAATGTAAAATTATGTGAAATGTTCATACATATTAAAGAAACTTACTGTTAACCAATTAAAAGGCTTTTACTGTAGCATTTTCACAGTCTTTTACCGTTAAAATTATGAGCATTTTTTTATAGTATGCCTCTATGAATTGTAATGGGATTTGTTTCATGAAATCACAATTCTACACACTTACCGTATAATATTGCTAAGCGCTATAATCTTTGATTGGCAGTAATAGAGGTCTGCAGGTAACTGCTGCAAGCTTTTTCAGTGGCACAGACCATGATTACAATTGAAATGTGGAAAATTGAAACGTGTCTGAATAGAAGTTAGGGTAAACCTTATGCCCTCTTTGTTATTCGAGTGTCAAGGTATTGGAAGAATTTTCAATTAAACCGTGTGGATTGTGGCCAACAAACGGGAGAAGAGTTCAAGGCTAACTACTGGCCTGACACTTGTCTGAGGTGAGAAGATTGATGGCGGCACTTTTAACATTTTAGAAGGGGCTCACCCGCCGTTAAAAAGGGGGCACTGAGGGAAATGTCACCAAATGAAAGCAGTCAGCTCGGAAATCCTCAGTGGAACAACAGCAACATCGATCCTACAAAATCAGTAAAACAAGAGTGGGCATAGAAAAGCCAAAGACAAACACAAGGGACCCTAAGTCTCTGGATTAAATCGAGGCCCAAATAATAATGCTTTTACAGCCTTAAACACAGAGCCATGAACAACATTGCAGCTCTGATGAAAAACCTGCTCTTGGGCAACCAGACCTTTGACTAAACAGCAAATCTCGTCAACATTGCAGCTTTAACAGGAAGAGATGGCCTATAAAGCAAACATCCACAGTCCATTTGTTTTTTACCCGGTTATGTATATAGATACTTTAGCATATTGTTGAAAAAAATAGTACTTATTACAGAAATAATATAATTAAGTGAATATAAGTGGACAGATAAGAAACAATATTCTTAAGTGAAGTGAACTGAATGTAATGTTTTTGGACACTTAGATACAATTTATTACAGTATAGTTTAAATACTATAGTTGAACATAAGAGTTGATCCCAATCACAGTTGATTCCAAAATGAAGGTAGCATGTTGCTAAGCTAACCTTACTACATATGCAAATACACTTAAACGTTTCTTTTCAAATTATATTGTGCTATTTTCATTGATACTCTACAGTATAACAAATAAAATAAAATAAAATAAAATTCTGGGATTGCCTTTGTCAAAAAGAACTAGAGATGAGTACCGAAACCCGGTATTTAATCGGTCCCGGGGCTAAATTATGAAAGACCGGAGTATCGATAAGCTCTAACGTTAACGGTTCTGCTATCAGTACTGGAGAAATGAAGAAAACACACATACATTTATTATTATGCTATACATACATTATCTTGCAAATTCGCCAGCTGTTTTTCAAACATTTGTCTCTATGATGCATTTTTGCTATTCGCAATTCAGAAGCGAGATCGCGCCCACGCGGAGGAGCTTCAGCACGCGCAACATGAAAGCCCTGTTTAATTATGATAGAAAAGAGAACTAAACATTCAAACATCTGCTTACACTTTAGGCCTGTGACTGTTTTATTAAGCTAATTAAATTTTTTTAATTTCGATTTTGTCTTCTAAGGATTATACAAAAGAAGACATGAGGTAAAGCTATTAAA
>NW_015539829.1:246114-248011 GCF_001515605.1 Sinocyclocheilus anshuiensis | reverse complement strand
ATATATATATATATATTAAGGATATCTGTGTAAAGTAGGTAGCCTTCTTTTTTCTTTAATAATCAGACTAAAAACAGTTTTACCCAATACATGATGATGCTATAAACATTCCTCTTTTTCACCTCGACAAAAGACCAAGATTCTATGAGCACACAAGGACTATAACACACCTGAATCTAAACTCAGTGTTAAGGTAACTTCAATGTATTTTATATTTTTGATTCCTTAAAGCTTCTGTCCATGTTCTGATGAAAATACATAGCTGAGTTCACTAACCAAGGTTAGACTGACAGATCTCTGCTCTGCCAAAAGGCTTTTATATTTCTTTATTCTAAACGCATCTTGACACATCCATCTGTCTATGCAGCTTACTAACAATGGCAGTGTAGAACGTCTCAACACTTGTCATGAGTGAGTGACCGCATTGTGAATCAAAGTGACGTTATAATACCACGTAATAAGGCTAGCAGTGGTTACCAGAGATGCCAAGCATAAAACAAATCTGAGGCGATTCTCGATATCACAGTGATTACATTTGACTTTGAGATTTCAGGATTTTTTATTTACCAGTCCACTGGGAATGGCAAATTTATTTTCATGCTTGCATTGTTGCGCTCTCTTGTCACTCCAAACTACGAGATGGATCTTATCACTGGTATTAAGTGAAATAGAGTCCACTTGCATATGTAAAACAGTTTACAAACAGCACATTGTCATCATGAACATGGAGGAACACATCTTGTTGTCTAATAAAGATGTTATTTTGGCTTCTAATACAATTTTGCATATTGCTAGCCAAGGAATAAAAAAATAATATGTAGTTCCCTTTCAAGGGAACTTCGAACTGCGTCCTTTAGGGGTCGCTATGGGGAACGCCTCGTCGTGACCCGTGTCTGAAGCATACACTGAAAACACACCAACAACACGTTGGCCGGCGACAGCCCATGACGTCACTACCGGTGCGACTATAGTATAAATAGGCACCGGGAGAACATGTCATTCTCTTCTTCGTCTTCACTGACTGTTTTGTTTGACGCGTGCATTTCCGTGGTAAGAGCGATCTATATTCCTATCGTTATGGTGAGCACTAGCAAAGCGTTTAGAGGGTGTGTGCATCCGCGTCGTCGTTATTTGACACCTGATGACACACACGATCTCTGCGTTGTTTGTTTGGGCAAAGAGCACGCACGCGATGTCCTTGAGGGGGCAATCCGCGTTCATTGCGAGCGTATTTTAATGAAAAGCTCCGCTCTCGTTTGTCTCTCTTCTCGAGGAAAGGGGGGCAGCCATCTACTTCCCGCGGCTCAGGACCCACCGCTGCTGAGGCACGGAGGAGGATGGGCTCGTGGGGATCGCAGGTGGATCCGGCTGATGAGTTTAAAAAGGGATTTTCCCTTTCGCGCTCGTCGGCTGTGTATGAGAGTAAGCTGCTGGAGGATGATGTTATTTCTTTAACATCGTTTGATCCGGGGGCCGGTGCTCTGCTGGGTTCGGCCCAGTAAGAGCAGGAGATGTCTGAGGACGGCGAAGAAGTTGAGGCTGAGCCTTCCCGATCCCGCACAATGCGGTGCTCCAGGCATATTAGGCTGACCTGCTGGAAGACCTGGATAAAGGCCTGATGAGGTAGCTTAGTTTCGCCGCACCACAGATCTCTCTCTGTGCTACTAAGCATGGCAGCTATAGTAGGTATTGAGAGACATCTGTGGGTGAACCTGGCAGATTTCGGGATGGAAGAGAGAGGCTTTCTTCTCGCCTTCCGAATATTTTTGGTTACCTCCGTTGAGACGGTGGTCGAGAAGTTCAGGGAGGAAAAGGCGCGCTCAGCGGCCTTCAAATCCTTCATTCCACGAAGGTCCAGGTCTGAGCCCGAACAACCCAGGGGTCCTGGCCCGTCTAG
>NW_015539829.1:244787-245688 GCF_001515605.1 Sinocyclocheilus anshuiensis | reverse complement strand
AGGAATCGCGGGTCAAAGGGAGGTAGGCAAGACCTAGGGATGTGATCCAGACAAGGCATCAGCGCTTTCGTCCGGATCAGAGTGATACTTGAGTATCTACTCGTTTCCTTCGGGGGTCTTACATCTGCCCTTAGCTCCTAATTCTCCTATAACCACCAGCTCTCCACCTGACCGAGGTTAGGTAGGAACTTTCCTGCATTTCCGTCTCCTATGCTGAACCTATATGTTTGGTTGGTTCTATGGCTTCATAGTGACCACCTTGCTGATGGTCTGGACTAGAGGCTTCTTTTCGGCGCGGGAACCATGGTGGGTGAGTATGATGCATTCTATATGTATATATATGTATTTAATGTGCTGGTGGTTATGTGTGTATAATCCTTCTGTGAGATTTCTTTACAGCGTTTTCCGGGACCTGTGTGTTTCTGTGCTTTTTAAAGTAGGTCCTCTGTGAGCACCCCTTTGCTGGATTCAGAAACCAGGTGCTCGACTTGCAGTGTTACCTCACTCGTCGATATTGTGTCCAGCCGGTATGATAGCCCTGGTTCCGGCTTCATGCTTCCTGGACCATGCGGCCAGGTCAGAGGCTTCTGCGGGAGCCTTCTTGATCATCAGGCCCCCGGCACGACACTGCAAAAAATTCCTGGATGTCCGGACTCCAGGATATCCCCTCTTGCTGAGGCATCGAGCGGGAAGTATAGGTGGCATTTGTGAGAACCTTCTTGTGTAATGCTGTCTCAGGCAGTGCTCCCCTCAACTTAGAGGGTTGTATTTAAGCTTGCCTCTCCTGTTTGGCTCAGTACTTCCGGGTATCTGTGAACAGATGCTTGGAAAACTCTTAAATCCATACTATGGTAAGTGCACACGTTAAGCTTTGCGCACTTTCTAAAATCCACATAGTGGT
>NW_015539829.1:236605-239506 GCF_001515605.1 Sinocyclocheilus anshuiensis | reverse complement strand
GTTTGGTTGGTTCTATGGCTTCATAGTGACCACCTTGCTGATGGTCTGGACTAAAGGCTTCTTTGAGTCGCCTCTTGAACGGGGCTCCGGCGTGCGAACCATGGTGGGTGAGTATGATCCATTCTATATATATATGTATGCATTCTATGTATATATATGTATTTAATGTGCTGGCGGTTGTGTGTATAATCCATCTGTGAGATTTCTTTGCAGCGTTTTCCGGGACCTGTGTCACACACACACACACACACGTTGTGTTCCCATGTTATATGGGGACATTACATACAGGCGTAATGGTTTTTATACTGTACAAACTGTATTTTATATCCCCTAGCCCTAAACCCTCACACAGATTTTAGATTTTCAAAAAACTTTTTTATAATGTTTATTTATTTATAATGTTGTTTCTCCATGGGGACCAAAAATATTCCCACAAGGTCACAATTTACTGGTATTACTATACTTGTGAGGAAATTTGGTCCTCATAATGTAGGGAATACCAGGTGTATACACACACACACACATACACACTGACTCTCCATTATGTTTTGATTGAGAATATGCTAATGCCAGCACAGCTGTGATTACCAAAGGTACTTGGTCTGCATCCTTGTGATGATATTCAGTGTTACAGCAAAATTGTGAGTGCAATTTTATTTCTATACAACAGTTCTATGAATAACCAGAATAACCTAAATCTGAAACAAGCGTAGTGATACAAACAGTGACATTCCCATGGCTGTTATACTTTATATCAGCACTCTTAGAAAGCCAGTCAAATTTATTTATTTAGAATTACATTATTCCTGCATTATATTGTGGAGGAAAAAAGAAAAAGAAAAAGAGAAACATTGGACTGGGGTGGTGATAGGGCATAAACAATATAGGTTTATTGTAAAGACAAACCTCAACCTACACTTTTTACATGGTTCCTTGCACATACTATGTTATGACTTCAACACATTTTGAACATGGGTGAGGCCCATGAAACATGACTCATGATACAAGAACTCAAAGACTTGTAGAATCAAACTACAAAAAAACTAAAAAAACTTTATTTCACTTTTACTTTTGTTAAGACTATTGGTTAGGTTTAGGGTAGGGTTTAGTGAAGGCTGTATGCTATTTTCAAATGAGAATTAACTTTTAGCATCACTCACTGGACATTTCATTTCCAAACTGCAGCGATATGCATAACAACAAACTTAATGAAACATTGCCAGATTCATGTTCATCTGTTTTGGATAAAACGGAACATGCTTTTAACCACACTCACTGAAAATTTCACTTTGAAAGTGTGGCGAACTGTGCAAGAAGCAATGTTCTATCATTTTGCTGAAATTGCCACAGCCACATTTTTCCAGTGGGCATAACACTTATTTCCATTACCACAATAATTTCAAGCACAAAAATTAAAACAACCATGTTTTTATAAGTGTTAAATTCCTCGGGAGTAAAATAGGTTGGAAAAACACTCTTTTCACTTGATACGTAAATGTACAAGTAGATTTCTGTACTATTATAATTTGTAACAGATTTTTAAAGATACAATCTTATGATTTAACATGTTTTATATTAGTTTGTAATTTTGCAGCTGTACCCTCACTAAATATTTCAAGCATCCACTCTGTGTGGACAAAAAATAAAGTAAAGATACAGAATCATGAATGTAATCTGATAATGCTAACACACCCTTCCGACTCACAAAGGAGCATACAGGGAATCCTCTATATGGCATTAAATCAAATGGACTGTGCATATGATATTGTGGGTGCAAATGAACTGACAGAGGACATGAGGATGCAACTAGCCAGTATGCGACCAGTAGAGATTTGATGGAGAGCTTTCAGGGTGACGCACAATGAACCCCTTTGAATTGAAATAGCTGAAGTCTTCAAATAAGCTACTTTACAGCAGTCACCTTATGGTGCAGCGTCTGATCTCAAAGACACAGCTTGGTTGCTGTATGTCTTTAGGACACATCAAAGTACAGGCCTTATAGAAGGCATATGTCTATTTTCAAATTTAAATTATCATGCTGACAAAGAGGGGAACATTGTGAAAAGGAATTACTGAGATTCAGGATAATTGAGAGGCACTGTCCAACTGGTAATTTGCTAAGAAGCATGGGAATCAGGAAAATGTGCTGAACAGTAACTAGTGTGTGGTTTTGCCCTGGATGTGCACAACATGCTTCCATCTTTAAATAGCAGCTATACTGACGGGGTGTAAGGAAAAATACTTCAGTAAAAAAAAAAAAAAAAACAATATAATAAAATATAACTTAGAGTAAAGTATATGCTGCTAACAAAACATTTGATTACATCACAGTACACAACTACTTTTGACTATTGAAGGCTTGTCAATGGAGAAGTACGTTTTTTGCCTGTGTAATGGTGCACTGAAAAAAGGTGAAATGTGTTATTCATGTAAAATGCATTTTTATATTGGTCTATGGCTAGTGTGTGTGTGTATATATATATATATATATATATATATATATATACACTGAACAAAATTATAAACGCAACACTTTTGTTTTTGCCCCCATTTTTCATGAGCTGAACTAAAAGATCTAAGACTTTTTCTGTGTACACAAAAGGCCTATTTCTCTCAAATATTGTTCTAGGGATGTAACGGTATGAAAATTTCATATCACGATTATAGTGACCAAAGTTATCACGATTATCAATATTATCGAAAATGTATATGAAAACGTTCAAATAGAACTGATACAGACACTGAAAACATTTCAATACGTTTTATATTTGAAAATCAACAAACAACAAATACAATTAGCAGCTATATGCACTTTTTTTTTTAACAAAAACATTAAATTAACATTAACATGAAGCCCTAATAATAATAATAATAATAATAATAATAATAATAAATCACTTG
>NW_015539829.1:230380-234119 GCF_001515605.1 Sinocyclocheilus anshuiensis | reverse complement strand
GGGGGAGGGGGGGTGGAAAACCAAAACCGGAAAACGGGGAGGGGGGAGGAGGGTCGCTGCTTACTGTTTGTTGGTCCGGTATTCTGTCATGTTCACTACTGTCAGGGAGCGCGGAGCGAGGAACGAGGAGACGAGGAGTACATCAACAAGGAGACTTCAATTACATCCAGGGAACCAGGAAAACACACGTAGCAGGGGAGGTTGACATACTGTATACAATACCGGACAGAGAACTCAAAACAGGAAACACTTTAAATACACATGACTAGAGGATGGGATGACGATACACACCTGGAACTAATGAAACAATCATTAAACATGAGGGAAAACTGGGTCATGGAACACGTGGGGGGCAAAACACAAAACACGGAACAGAGTCTGACACCAAGCCATTAGGATCACTTGAGAAAAAACTAATAAATGTAACTGTAATGTGGCCTTAAGTATAATGTTATCAGTGTGTAGTTATGGGATCTATCAGCAGTGGCTATATGACGCAAAAATTGGATAACAAAGTAATGTAAACTTTTGGAAAAGCCTACCCTGGAAATCTTGGAGGCTATGTGGAGAATCTCAATCAACATACACCATAGGAATCTGCAACATACATATAAAGAGTGAGACTGCTGTGTATACTTGTACACAAAGTGATGAATGTTATCTTCAGTCTGTAAAGAGCAGAAAGCTCAGCCTGTTCCTCACTGCTGTTGCAGTCTGATTTAATGAGTGTAGGGTGGGTTGGGCGTACTTGCCACCCACTATGTTTAGAATTACTCTCAACACTGTTGCATTAGTTGAGTGATGTCTGATGCATTATTAATTTGCCAATGATGGAAACAAGTAGCCCAGAATTACAGAGTCTCAAACCCTCTGACACTTTCCATCTAATAATGATAATGGTGTTTTTTGAGATTGGGACTATTACTGTAAACAGCAATGGCCGTTTCCTAGTATTAAAACACTTTTCAGTGCAGAAAGGTAGAGATGAAGTACAAGAGAGATTGGTATAGATATAAATGTGCTATTACTGTTGTTTTTATTTTGCTCAAGTTTGCTATGGCATTACATACTTATGTGAATATTATATTGTTTAGGATGTGATTAATCTTTTCTGTCAGCAAGGTCAGAGAGCAAGCTGTATAAAGGTTGACATTTTAAAAGGCCAGCTCATTCGGTTTTGCCATGGCCTATGTCACCTTTAGTTTAATTTGGTTACAAAAAGAAAAAACTAAAATAAACAAGCCCTGCACATACTAAAGTTTAATGACCTTCTGTGTAACAAAGTATGAAACTAGGGTCAGGGGAAAGGGGTTATGAAGTCAATGTTATAAAGTTATAACTTATTTTGTAAATGCTTTGTAAATAACTAGCTTGCAGTAATTCACCGAACATCTGATAAGAATCTGAAATGACAACATTCAAAGCTACACACACACACACACACACACACACACACACACATAATAGGGGACGTCCCCCGGACATTCCGAACGTCCGTTTAGGTCCGCAGTACGTCCGCTTTGTAACATTCGCGGGCGGACGTTCGGAGGACGTCCGGATTTGGTCCGCTGTGCAACGTTCGCTGGCGGACGTTTTGAGGACGTCCACTGACGTCCGGTTTTGGTCAGCTTTTTGACGTTCGCTGACGGACGTTCTGAGGACGTCCGCATTTGGTCCTCTTTTTGACGTTCGCCGGCGGACGTTCGGAGGACATTCGTCGGAGTCAGTTTGCGAACGTCCCTGTTTTCGTCCCTTATCTGCCATTTCCATTACAACACTTGAAAAATCCAGTCGCCCATCACACAGACACAGGGGCGTGTCCAGGATTTTATACTTGGGGTGGCAAAGAGGGGGCAAGAGCAGAATGAGGGGTGGCAACTATAGATCAGTGTTTGTACTCCCCATATATTCTGTATATTCAACACCAGTGTTGGGGAGTAACTAATTACATGTAACGGAATTACGTAATTTAATTACAAAATAAATGTAACTGCAATCTGTTACAGTTACTGAGAAAAAAATGTGTAATTAAATCACAGTTACTTATGAAAATGTAGATGATTACAAAGGGAGTTACATCTGAATATTTTCACACATATATATTTAAAATATGAGACACCAATGTTTCAGGAGTTGAGGACACAGAATAGGACACATGCTTATTCGATAACTGTTTTATTTCTTATTTTGGTTTATGTATATTATTTTATTTTTTAAGATTAACTGTTTTTTTTGTTGAGGTGGTTGTGCTTTACAATTAAATTATTATAGGCCTAATCTTCATTCAAGTGAAGAAGGATTCTGGAAGTCTGACAGTAATCAGAGATGAGTACCACTGTAACGTTAACCCTGCCTGCTTTAAATGTTTCAAAATAATTAAAATTTGAAAACAATAGAAATTTAGAAAAGTAATCAAAAAGTAATCAAGTGAAATCAGTTACATTACTTTAATAAAGTAACTGAAACAGTTACATTACATATTACATTTTAAATAGGGTAACTTGTAATCTGTAACCTATTACATTTCCAAAGTAACCTTCCCAACACTGGACCTGACACCTTGCAACTCCGACAAAGAGAGTTGACAAAATTAAACTAAAATATAAACCCATATTGGATTTTAAAGGGTATCATTCCTTAAAACAAAATCCCTTTTTTTTACTGTGATAATAGAATACAAAATGCAAAAGAATGCAAAATGTTTTGCAGATTTATATTATTATTATTTTTTTTACTATAATATAATATATTTGAATACATTGCAAAATGAAGTTAATGTTAAATTAATAATCTTCATTTTTGGAAAAAGAAAATAGGAGTAACTTCTGTAATTAAACAAATACACAAAATAATTATCTTTAAAATAGCATCATATGACCCCTTTAAACATCAAAATCATGATACCCTTCAATAATATAATTGAACATGTTCAAGATTCAAGATTTTTTTATTTGTCACATACATGTTCATACTGGTCATATATTCCCTGGTCACTATAGGGAATATATGACCAGCTGTAAATGTAAGTCAGGTCCGCTCCATGGACAGTGCAATTATTAAAGAGCGGACCTGACTTACATTTACAGCTGGTCATATATTCCCTATATAACCATGTATGTGACAAATAAAAAAAAATCTTGAATCTTGAATATGTTCAATTATATTATTGAAGGGTATAGGCTACAATTAGGTTTATGCACTCCCCATGCATGAAGAAAATAAGGTTGCATCCCAGGAGCTCTACAAGAATGTTATAGAGTGATTAATGCAGCCAAGGAAAACATGAAGAAAAGAAAGTGGAAAATAACACAGGTAAGACAAATAAATTAATTCTTTCCATTTACATATTAAACTGTTGGTAAGCCGACAAGAAAAGTTATTTAGGAAAATTATTATTTTAGTTATTGCATTTAAGACTGCTATACCATGTGCAGCTAAAAAAAAAAATGTAATGTAGCTTATGTCACAATGTGGCTATAAGCAAGCGTCAATCAAATGAGCACATGATCGAATGACATCACTTTAGGGCATGCAGCATGTATCCATGGCAACGCTCAGCTGCTTAGTGACAGTTAACTGACCTCGGTGATTCCTCAGACACGGCCTTGAGTTTTCGCTTTCGTTGGTCGAAAAGGTATTTATACTTTTATATTTGTAGACATTAGCTACCGTAACCACTGTGTATCTCGTAATGCTTACATTTTATGAAAAGTTTACCTTTTTAAACGTTTGCTGAAGT
>NW_015539829.1:220459-229407 GCF_001515605.1 Sinocyclocheilus anshuiensis | reverse complement strand
CAAAACATAATCAAAATTTCACACAAGTCCTGAAAGTAGACAAAGAGAACCCAAACAAACAAATGAGACAAAAATATTTTCTTTGCCATTTATTTATTCAGAAAAAATGATCCAATGTTACATATCTGGGAGTAGGGATGGGTACCGAAACCCGGTATTTAATCGGTCCCGGCGCTAAATTATGAAAGACCGGAGTATCGATAAGCTCTGACGTTAACAGTTCTGTTATCGGTACTAGAGAAATTAAGAAATCACACATACATTTATTTTTGCTATATATACATTATCTTGCAAATTCTATCTCACCAGAGTCGCCAGCTGTTTTTATATGCAATGATATTCAAACATTTGTCTATGATGCATTTTTGCTATTGGCAATTCTGAAGCGAGATCGTGCTCGTGCGGAGGAGCTTCAGCATGCGCAACATGAAAGCCCTGCTTAATTATGAAAGAGGAGAGAACTAAACATTCAAACGTCTGCTTACACTTTAGGCCTGTGGCTGTTTTATTTCGATTTTGGCTTTTAACGATTATAGCCGCATTTCTTCTAGCGCAACTTTTTTCCCTTCACAGCGGTGCGCATTCGTTCCTCCCTAAAACCCAAACGTAAAGTCAGAATCAGCACAATCGGTGATTGTTGAAAAAAGGCCGTCTTACACTGCTGCTAAATTGCGGGACATGTTTGATAATAAAACGTGGAAAGCACAATCCGCACAAGAGACGCTGTTCCCCAGGCTGAAATGTGTGTACGTGGCGCGCTCCAAAACGGACAAGCTAATTATACTTTGAGCTTCGGGCGCGTCCAAATGATCAAATACACACAAAATATGTCCAAATGGCCGGCTTGGAGAGTATTTACTTAAACACATGTTATGTCTTAAGTGGACGAGAACAGTTGGGAGAAAATCCGATGTGTGTCAATATATTGTCATTGGCCATTAGTTAATCAAACAACAAAATTCAAAGACAAAATCACTTACAGCTCTTAATCTGAATTACATAGCTTTAATAAGCATTAATCTATCAATACATACAGTGAAAACTGTAATTACTTAATTTACTTGTAATACTTAATTACTTGTAATTACTGTAATTACTTGCCTGAACCGTAATGTTAGTAGACCTTCATCGAAAAATAAAAGCACTGTTTATTTCATTTCATTTGTATATTTGTTTCATTGTATCTGTCAGTTTGTTTTACTTTGTTTCATTGTTCATGTTCTTACTGTATCTTATCTTATGTACAGTATAAAATACTAAAAATGCCTGCACACTGGTGCATTTACAGATTGATGTTTTATATTAATTTCATTAAATATTTATCTTACATTTCAGAATATAAAGCAATGTTAATTCAGCTCTTAATTTATCATATATATAAATAACAAAAAGTACCGATAAGAATACCGTTAAAGTACCGAATCGATAAGCAGTATCAGTAAGAGTAGTAATACCGTTAAAACCTTAACGATACCCACCCCTATCTGGGAGTGGCAAAAGTATGTGAATCTTGGCATTCAGTTTCTGGTCTGACCCCCTTTTGCAACAATAACTGCAGGTAATGTTTATTGTAACTGCTGATCAGTCCTGCACAACATACTGAAGGAGTTTTAGACCATTCCGCAGTACAGAACCGCTTCAGCTCTGTGATGTTGGTGGGTTTCCTCCTATGAACTACTTGCTTCAGTTCCTTCCACAAAATTTCAATTGGATTAAGGTCCGGACTTTGACTTGGCCATTACGAAACACATTTGCTTTGATGTTCTTTAACCATTCTTTGGTAAAACAACTTGTGTGCTTGGGGTCGTTGTCTTGCTCCATGACCCACGTTCTCTTGGTCTTTAGTTGCTTAGAAGTTACCATGGGTTCCTTTGCAACCTTGCAGACTATTGCACGTCTTGCTTTTGGAGTGATCTTTGTTGGTCAATCACTCTTTTGGAGGGTAACAGTGGTCTTGAATTTCCTCCATTTGTACACAATCTGTCTGACTGTGGAATTGTGGAGTCAAAACTCTTTAGAGATGTTTTTGTAACCTTTTCGAGCCTGATGAGCAACAGCAACTCTTTTCCTCTTCATAAAAGCACTGAGACGTGGCGACCTCAAGAGGAGGAAATGCATCAAACTAACAAAACACCTTAAAGACCGACACCCCAAAATTTGAAACAATTTTAAATAAGTATGAAGAATAGCATTGGTTTTGTACATGTAATTTTTTTGAACGTTATTAATAAAAATAATGTTGTTCAATTAGCATGTTTTTGTATTTTGCTTTGGTACCGGAATTAGTACAGAGAACTGTGGATTTTCACTGGTATTGGCACAGAATACTGAAATGTTGGTACCGTGACAACACTATATAAATAAATATATATATATATATATATATATATATACACACATATACATACACATACATACACACACACACACACACATATATACACAAATACATACATACATACACACACACACACATATATATAAATGCATATATATACATACATACATACACACCTATACAAACATACACATATGCATGCATATACATACACACACACACATATATATATATATATATATATATATATATATATACTAGGGCTGGTAAGCGATTCAAATTTTTAATCTAATTGATTACATGATGTGGCGATTAATTAATCTAACTAATCGCGTGAAATTACTCCCAAAAGATAATTTAAAGTCATTGTTGTGTAAAGCATCAAATAGACATTACAAAAAGTAGCTTCAGCGAGAAATATTTTGTAAAAATGTATTACATATACTCTTTTGGACCATGATGGTTAGTAAATGATGACACAATTGTCATTTTTGGGTGGGTGAACTATACCTTTAATAATTTATTGTATTATTATTACTATGAAATATGAAATTATTTCTTTAATGAAATTATAATCTAAATGAAATATTTTGTAAAAATGTATTACATATACTCTTTTGGACCATGATGGTTAGTAAATGATGACACAATTGTCATTTTTGGGTGGGTGAACTATACCTTTAATAATTTATTGTATTATTATTACTATGGAAATATGAAATTATTTCTTTAATGAAATTATACTCTAAATAATAAACTAAAACTGCCGGTAGGTGGTGGTAAATGTATTAATGATTAAGTCATTGAGATATTTATTCATTTATTTGGTTCGTTCAAATGGCTGATTCATTCAGGAGTGAAGTAAATGGTTCTTTATAAATGGTCAATTGAATCATTAGGCTTGTTCGACTTGAAGCAGATCATCACCACAGATCGACTGGTGTTTGACATCAAATTGCTGCAAGAGCTATAGAGAGCAGACGGCTCCTTATGCTTTTGAATCACTCTTGCAGTACTTTGATGTCACACACCTATCGGTCTGTGCAGCGCTGCTTCAAATCCAACACGCCTATGGCCAATGGTTCAACGCGCCAAATGGTTCACCCAATTCGTTCAAAATGTGCATTAAGAAATTAAATGCTGCTGTGTGTTGCTCGGAGACGAACAGTTCTGCTTTGTCTTTATATTTTCGTTGGCAAAATTGAGCAAAACAGACAACATTGTGCCTAAAATAAATACAATATTAACTTCTTACTTACTGAACTGTTGTATAAGATCAGTATCACATTTGCACTCGTGTGATATTGCACTTATTGCTTGTGTGATATTGCTTAACGATGATGTAAATATGAGACAAAAAGTCAAACAGGGGCATTTTTGCCCCATATCTTGAATTGTAGGGACATTCTTACTACGTTCTCTAGGCTCCATCACACAGTGAGTTGTTGCCCTGCATCGTATTTGTCATCAATCAACCAGGGGTGTAGCCATCTTTTCAGAAGTGAGGGGGACAGAAATGTTCAAAGCTGAATTTTCAGCATCATTACTCCAGTCTTCAGTGTCACGTCCTTCAGAAATCATTCTAATATGCTGATTTGCTGCTGAAGAAACATTTTTTAATTATTATTATTATCAATATTTAAAACAGTTGAGTACATTTTTTTCAGGATTCTTTGATGAATAGAATCCAAAGATAAGCATTTATGTGAAATAAAAAGCTTTTGCAACATTATGCACTATACCATTCAAAAGCTTAGAGTCAGTATAATTTTTTATTTTTTGGAAAATAAATTATAGAAATTAATACTTTTATTTAGCAAGGATGCTTTAAATTGATCAAAAGTGATGATAAAGACATGTATAATGTTACAAAATATTTCTATTTCAGATAAATGCTGTTCTTCTGAACTTTCTATTCATCAAAGAAACCTGAAAAATGATACTTATAAAATATAAAAAAAATGTTTTTTGAGCAGCAAATCAGAATATCAGAATGATTTCTGAAGGATCGTGTGACTTAAAATTTAGCTTTGAAATCACAATAAATTACATTTTAAAATATATTCAAATAGAAAACAGTTATTTTAAATAGCCTAGTAAAAATATTTCAAAATTTGACTGTTTTGCTGTACTTTAGATCAAATAAATGGTCGCTGGATGCTGGATGTCAACCTTTTTTTGTGCATTTTAGGAATTTCCTGGTATGACTTTCTGCGTGAGAGCGCCCTCCGGCTTTGAGTATGAATGAAACATACACTGCATGGAGTGTTTAGCGCTCCACGATGTTCATCTCGCCTTATTCTGGGTCCGAATAAAACATCAGATCATGCACAGACTATCCTGTCTCTTTGAATTTAAATATATATTTATTCACACCGGCTTTTGAAAACCTCTATGCGAACACACTTGCCCGATATACACATACACATATACACACACATACATATACACACATATACATGCATATTTTGTTGTGATATATACGTGTTGGGAATAAGTACATACAATTATTTAATTGACAAACAACGGTAATTTTCTGTAAATCTACATCAGTTACGGTAGCTTCCAGGCAAGTGGATTCACAGCAGCTTTGACGCCTCCACTCTATTGCTATGGCTGATTTCATGAGTGAAGCGCTCGCCCAACCTAACCCTAACCATAACCCTATGTTTAATGTATATAAAATGTTAAATAATAACAATAAAATCCTCAGAACATTTTAAACATTCTGAAGATTTTATTTTTTATCTCTGTTTTCATTATGCTTGGGTCACTTACAGTTAAAGACCTTCTCTGATTGTATTGTTGTTTGCAACATTGCAACGTTACATGGCAATATTTTAAATATATTATTATGTTTTGGTATATTGCATGGTCTGTTATTGGAGTAGTGTCACCCGGTTGGGAATTTTATCTTCTATTTACTTGGGTAAAAAATATAAATTATCATTCAGTCAATGCAGAGACATATAGACTGGTGGAATCCCCCATCTCCCTACCCTATGAATATTATTACGTAGCTACGTGTAAACGTTATTTGGTGTTTTTTACTTGGAAAACAAGCTATATGTTTTTCTAGCATTCAAATAACAATGGATAAACCTGAAAAGATAGAAGAAGGATTGGAGATAAATTTCATTTACAAATAAGGTAGGAAATGTGCATACTTTTAAATCGACACCTGCCGTGGTGTTTCTTGTCTGTGATTCCTCTCTGAGTGTGTCCCAAAAGCCAATGAGGAGGGGGATCGTAATCTTAGCACTCAGCATACCCGGTTAAAAAAAGTCACTGACATACACACATTAGGCTTATTAGAAAACAGTGCCTCTACTATATATGAGCAATATCATACTCATAGCAGTGCAATATGGCTGTATATCAGCACGTCTGTGATTCGGCCGTAGGCATAAGGCTTGTTCGAGATGAACTACACTAGCCTGCCACCGGCTGGCAACAGTAGCCGCTTGCAGTCGGGACAGAATTAACAGCGGAGACGTCAAGTCGGACACTTTCTGCTCCCAGTAGTGACGCTCTCACGGTGTTTGCATACTCTGTCACAGATGAAGTGAATTAAATGCAATATTTACCAAATACATAGAAACAACGGTTTCATGAGCAACAGAAACACTTTTTATATACTGCTTAATACAGAGCCATCTGTTTATGAATAAAGGTCAACCTTAACATATACTATTTAAATACCAATGAAGTGGCGTCTAAGTCACAATAGTGAACTTAGGTATACAATATCAATCCAATTGCAGTTGTTAGTGAAAATTACACTAAAATGTTGCAATGAAAAAATATATTGCGCTTAATTAAAAGTTCAAATGTTACAAATAAGTTACAATATTGGTTGTAATACTGGTAGCACTAATACAAAAATGTGATATATTTTACGAAAAAGTAACAATTTAGAAAAAACGTTGATAGTATTTTTCTGTCTTTTATCTCAGTGTTCGTATCAATGTTGTATAAGGGGTTTTTATGCATAATAGTAACCCTAGAATGTGATCAAACAGTTTAAAATAGCTGGGCTAAGATATATAACAATTTCTATGACAGAAATATGTTGCAGAATATGTTAATTCAGTATACACATTATCCCACCAGTCACAACTATGACCGAACATAAAAGACAATTTTTCACACACTTTTCCCAAAAAATTTCTAAAAAAAATAATTATTATTTCAAAAGGTTAATAATGACACATCATTTGGATATTTTCATGACTGGGAAAAATTGGGGATTAAACGGGTTATACAAACAGTTTGATGCATAAGTGTGTAAATACATAGGAAATAACAACAGAGTGTCTTTAAAAAACCTCTTTTGTGCAGAACTACTTCCTTCCACCATGGATTCAAGTCTCAGCTTGACAGTTTAGCAGCTGAGCTCAAGCCTCCATTACTAATTCAAAAATGTCACTTTAGAAGTAGTAACGAAGAAATGTTGAGTTGCTTCATTGAAAACCTATTGTATTACTGCATTAAAAGCTGTGTATTATGTGGAATATTATGAGAGAGATGAACTGAGTGAGTGTGATTACCTGGATCTGATACAGCATTCATTCTTCAGCTCAATCTCATATTCACAATAAAACATTAGTTTGAACGTCCGCTGAGGAAAAGCAATATCTTTGTCGAACTATCCTTTCATCTGTTAATGGTGATTTCCGATGACAGCGCTGCTCAGTGCATTTGTTGGCTGCGTCTTACAAGCTGTTGTTGAAACTAAAAATAACTTCCTTGTTTACAACCCTCTTTCAGTCTCTGTCAATATACAAGTCTTTACTTCCAACTAATTTATAAAAAAAACAGTCTTTTGTCACCATCTAATGGTAGAATAATTTAATTAAAATCACCATCACGAACACACACACACACACACACACACACGCACACCATTTCTCAATATAAAATACAATTATTAAATACTGCTATTATTTATTAAAAATAGTATTTATTAAAAATAATATTTAATAAACAACAACAACAGCCATCATAATAGTTGCTAGGCAATTCAGTCAAAAGTACAAAGGCAGCGCTCTGATATAGAACATTAATGTTACATAAAATATAATGTGATGAGATTTTGCCCTCAACCAGTGTTAATTTCATCAACGAAGACGACGACGAAAAATATTCGTTAACAAACGTTTTTATGTGACTAAGACGAGTTGTTTACGAGCTAAAACTAATATCTGATGATAAAAACTATGACAAAATGTATGCCGCGTCTTCGTTAACAAGACGAGACGGGACTTTAATGTTATTTGAGGACTACCGGACATTCAAAATACATCATATAGACTACTGTCTTGTCCTTCAAAATGTGCGTCCCTGTCATTGGATTGCAATCGGATCTAGTCTCAGTATGGCAGCCGCAGTGGATGGATAGGCTACCAAAACGTGAACTAGCGGTCTGAATCAATGGCCTCAGCACCTGACGGGGTAGGGATAAGATGACCAGACGTCCTGTTTTTCCCGGGAGTCACAATTCGTTGTCAATTAACTTAAAGTTAGTGAAGGCGGATAGGCGGAATCACGCTGATAAAAGTGCTCGCTCTCTCCACTTCTTCAGTTCTCATATACAGCGCACAATCAGTTCTCAGCACTCAAATACACACACAGCAGTCCAAATGTCTATAGTGTAGAGTATCTCACGTAAATACAGTCGGTATGGATTAAGTGAACGTAAACAGGTGGGTGAAAACTGAACGTGTGTCAGTATTACATAAAAGCCTTCCGTCTTAAAGGGACAGCATTCCTAATTAAGTACATATCCTTGTCATTAATGTTAACCAACAAAAGATGTTAAATAAATATGTTAAAGGGGTCATATGATGCTGCTAAAAAGAACATGTGCTCTGATTGGCCAGCTATCCAGTGCGTTGTGATTGGCCGAATACCTCAAGCGTGTGACGGAAATGTTACGAAATGCACTCAAAAGAGAAAGGAAAAATTGAAATCGCATCATATGACCCCTTTAAGAAAACCTAATGTATCTGAAAAATGAGTTTAACTTGTATATCTTTCATATTTGTCTTATTGTCTTATTCTGCTTCTTTTTCAAAAATTATAAATTTTGAAAGTGAAAGTGCACTATCCAAACTTAAATTTTTATAATTTATGAACGAAAACGTCTCCAGGTTACGTATATTACCATGGTTCCCCGAAGGGAACGAGACGCTGCGTCGAAACGCTACGGAAACACCTCCAGCGTGACCACGCTCTGAATCACATGTGTAATCAGTCCAATGGATGGGCGAGACGTCACGGGCGGGGTGACGTAGTGACCAGGAGCATAAAAGCACGTGCGGTGAAACCGGCGTCAGCTTCAGGAGTGAAGCAAGCGCTGGCAGGGATGCCGGAAGTATGGCCTGCTTGAATACATTCAAGAGCAGAATGGCGGTCCCACTGAAACAGTTTCAGAGGCTCCTGGGGCATATGTGAGATGGCGGCTGCTCCACAGGCCGCGGACCGAGCGGCCACTCATGACCGCTCCCAACCGGTGAAAGATGCATCTGTTGCTAGCATATGCGGCGACCAGGAGCTCCCAGCACAAGGCCCTGACATAAGAACCAAGGTTTCCTTCACATGTCTAAGG